>NC_142173.1:9542945-9711676 GCF_029865625.1 Vigna umbellata
AAAGCTTGGTTGCACTGAGAAAACTCTAGTAGAGTCTCATTTGTAGTTGGTCGAACTGCATATTTCCTTGCTTTAGTCTTTTGCTTTGTTTTTGTTCATTTCAGTAGTAGATCATTGCTGGAATTCGGTGTATTCAATTCTAGAGTCATTTGTGTCTTGCATTTGGTGTTGTTTAAAATTCTGTAGTTTTTTTTAAGTTGAATCATTTGTTTCTATCATGACTTATATCTTGTGAAGTTGAATTGAAATAGAAATCAAATTATATGTTGTGAATTGTAGCAAAAGAAAGTGAAAGTATAGTCACATAAAGAGTCAAGTGGCAAGTGCAATTCACAACATAGTTTCACTCTTAATGTTTCTCTCCTTTTTCTAGTTTATCATATAAATGGATTGGAGTGAACATTTTAGAGCAATTGGCAATGCATTATTCTATTTCAGTTGCAAATCTGTTTGGTCATGTATGATTCAACTTGCTGTGATTTTCTTGTGTTTTTAATGTGTTTCTAGTTCTATTCCTTAGGCTCTATTTGTTGTGCATACCTTTATTAACTAACCTTGTTTCTTGTTTGTCAATTGTTGGTTGTCTTGGTTTTGTCTTTCACGTGTGAACTCTGATCTGTTGTTCTTTAATTGAGCTTTTGTTTGCTTTTGTAATTTGGTCTAGAGTTGATCTTGAGTCAGTTGCTCTTCTGTGTTGTCATTCCATTGCTTGTGGCTGTCCTGTTCTGTTCTGGTTTCTGATTTTGACCTTAGCCTAGCCATTCTTGATTGAGAAGCTTTTACACTTTGGTTTCTGGAATTTGAAAGAAGGTTTGTGTGCTTGGTAGCATCTTAGGTGGTGGTGGTCTGAAAGATTCTCCAGCTTTCAACTGCCAAGGGAGAATCTCCCTTCCAAACCTTTCCATTTTGAGTGCTTTAAATTTCAAAAGAGAAGCCTAAGTGTTGTGAGTTTTGTGAGGCTGACTTAGCCCAATTCCTTGGCATATTTGTATGAGAGAATCAATTTTTACATAATTGTGTTTTAAATGTTTACTTCTGCATTTAAATAGCTGCAACAGGTTGGAAGTTGGGTCTTGAATCTGATGAAGATTGAGTACATTGGCCTATGAGTGCATATCAGAATTTCAATGTGATGATTTGAGAGCTTAAAGAGTTGAGATTTATTTGTGCAGATTTCCATTCTATTTAAATTCATTGTTTAATCTTAGCTGAATTTTCTGCATTACATCATATCACTTTTTTGTCCATTGGCTTGATCAGGTTTTGATTAATTTGGAATGATTGTTTAATCAGTTTGGTTTCAGCCTTGAACTACACCCATTTGCATCTGGTTTAATATCCATGTTTATGTGTATTTTGCTGGAATTGGTGTAATTTCAGTGTGCAGATTTGAACTCAATCAGTGCAGGGAGAAAGTGTAGGATAGGTGTGTTGTTGTGTGCAGAGTTGATAAATATTTGGAGTCAAGAATTTTAAGTAGCAGCAGAATCTCAGTAGTGTTTAGAGCAAGCTAGACCAACCATTTAATTAGGGGAGTTGCTTAAGTTTGTTACCTCTGGATTGCTTAACTGTTTCTGTCTTAGTTGGAAATTCATAGCATTGATGGTTGCTCTGCTGAATTGAGTGTGAATATTTGATTGCAGTTTGTCATTTGAGAGCAAAAGAAATTTATATAGCTGCATCAAGTGCACGAGACTAGGAGAAAAGGGAAGAATCTTTTATATTGTGTAAATTTAATCCTCTTGATGTTTATGTGGAAACGGTGCACTAATCAAAATTGTGATTTGTGATTGTAGGATGGGACTGGCAAGGAGATTCAAGACAATTGATTCCAGAAGCAACAAAGTTGAGCAACAAAGCCGAATGAAGTGGACCAAGACCATAGCAGCCTAGCATAGTTGTTTTCTTTGTATTTGATTTGTTCAAATTGTTTGTAATAGGCTTGTGTTAGCCTACTGTTAGCTTTAGCTTGTTTTGTAAAAAGGCCTTTTATAAAGTCCAAGTGCTTTGGAAGAGTCCTTGGTGCTCTTTCAAACTCTTGGCAACTTTACTTGCTTTAATTTTAGCATAGCTAGACAGGTGAGTGTGTCTTGATTAGCCAAAGCTACAAGCCTCACCATAGGAGTAGACTTTAAATATTGATTTGATTTGTGTTTCACGTAGGGGTTATTAGAGTCCGCTGGTCTCTTAATTGTTTTGATTGTTTGAATTTTTTGATATGTTCATGTTTTAGGGATGGATAGGCTAAAAGAGATTAAACTCTAAGCCTTACCACATTAGAGTCCGTAATTAGGAGTCTAGTCTTTGAATGTGTTTGTTTTTCTTTGAGTCGTGTCCTTTGATTTTAAAGGTGATTTTAGTTTAAGGGGTAATTAGTTAGTAGCCTAAGACATTTCTGGCAAGGCAAGACTTGGTACTTAATGATGAGTCAATATTTTCTCGATTTCACTTAGTTTATTGTGCTAGAATTAATCAGGAAATTATGCTTAAATGTCCGATATTTTTCCGTGTTTACTAATTGTGCGTAATTTGACCGGAAATTCTTATTTTAATTAATTTGAATGATCTGAGGCTAATTATTTGATTTATTAATTATAGGAAAATTTTGGAAATACAATTTGGGACATTTGGAAGGTTGTCACTAAATTCAAGACTCTTCATAAAAGAAGTGTGCACAAGAAAGAGGACACTATGGTGATTTTAGTCTTTGGCCCACAATGGAAAAGGTGCTTCAATTGGAAGATCCACGCTGCTACGTCCAGCAAGCACCTCATGAGCTGAATTTAATTGAATTGGTGCAGCAGCCCACATTGAAGCACACGAGCCACACCTTATCCAACAAAGATGGGTGTGCACGTTGGAAGAAAACCAATAGAGGTGCTGCCACGTCTTTGAATGGAAATGTCACGCACGCTTGCAGAGAAATTAGTGTGCACGTTGAGGGGGTGCACACGTTCGCACGAAGAAGGGGCAGCAGGCCCAACTATCTTCATTCACGCTTCCAGCAACACGCATCCACGGAGGGCTTTATTCAGCGTCCACGCGTCCAGCAAGCTTGAAGCAGGTAGCGTCCAAAGGAGGGGGGTGCAGGAAGGAAAAGGAAAGAAGCAGCTTGGTGGCACACAGCAGCAGCACAGGCGGGTTTGGCCTTCATTTCTTCATCCAGCCTTCACTGGACACGAAAGTAGCATCTTGGGGGAGGTGCACAGCAAAGCACACGCGGCCCACATCCAGCACGAGCAAGGGAGAAAAAGTGTGTCTCGGGCTGGAGAATAAAACATGCTGGATCAGGAGGAGAAGTGTCTCGGTTTTGGGGGCATTCAGCCGCCACCCTCTCAGTTTTGGTTTTTAGGCTTTTGGCTTTGAACGTTTTGGGGGAATGTAAGAACTTGGGAGTGTATTCACGCTGTTACGATTTGTAGAATGGAAGAAGAACACTCTTGCCTTTTCATTTTGTTTATTTTTTATGCACTTTGATTAAAGCCTTTCATTGTTTTTTGGCTTGCTTTTAAAGAAAGAAAGGAGAAGCGGTGATGTATTTTTGGAGCAGCTGCAACGTGATTGTTTTTGTAGAAAAAGTAATTATCTTTCCTTGAGAAGCGGTGAAGCAAAGGAAGGCTACTCTGATTGATTGAAGAAGCAGGTACGTCCAGCGGAGAATATTATTTTTATATGGATGGTTTTGGCTTTGAGAATGGGAAGTGCATAAGGTGTGCGTGGAAACGTGGAGCTCTCGGTTTTTTTAACTGCACGGAGCATTGGGAAGCACACGTTTCAATGCATCTTTTCTTTCTATTAAATTCATTGCTTGGAAAATGGAGCTCCACTGTGCATTTCATTTTAAGCTGTTGGTGGTACACATTTTATTTTGGCTCGAAGAACAAAGCAAGCGGTATTTCATTCACTTAGAGGTGCAGTGTTTTTCATTTGGAGAATTAATTTTAGTTGCTTTGAGAAATGACGTGCTGGAAGAGGATGAGTGGTGTCACGGCCTCGGATGGAAACATGGTGCAGCAAGAATTTTATTTTACAGCAACTTACTCATTCATTTAAATTAACTCTTCAAGCGGTTACTTTTTGTCATTTGTGTGATAAATTATTTTTTCTTGTTTAGCTTACAACATCGTGCAGTTAATGTTCTACTTTAAGTGTTGCATTTGAAAAGCTTGAATTGTGTTTGGATATTTATATGTTACAGTCTTCAGTTTAATGTTTTCATGCATTTTAATTCTTTCAATTGTATTCAGTTGTGTTTAATTTTCATTTTTGATTTTATCATTTGCATTCACAAAATCTTTCACAAAACCCACCCCCCACTTCGTGTTTGACCTAAGTCTCGAACCATATTTGGTCCTTGAGAGATGACCTAGGAGTCACTTCCTAGCACTATACTGCATTCTTTAATGCACATCAAATTTGGTGGGCCGCGACAGCCCGCATCACTTAAGCAGCTCTTTAGCTCACCTCTCTTACCTGGGACTTGTCTAAGTGGAAGTTTTTAACCCTTTAAATTAAGAAAACTCTTAAAAACAAAGATGTCTTCTTATAGTTCATATAGGTCTTCTAGGTTAGATAATGTTGATGAAATGTTTAAACAAGCTAGGAATCTTCCATCCTTTGGTAAAGACATAGGTGCATTAACATACCTAGCTTGGGAAAAAGAAATTGATAAAATAAATCCTTGGTTTTATAGAGAGAGTGACTCATATGTTCTTAGTATATATCTCTCTAAGTTAGAAGAGCATGCAAGTGAGTGGTGGGATGAAAGACAATATCATGTTAGGAAAGGTAGAAAGTCCTCCATATGTGATTGGCATGATTTAAAACCTTGCATTGATGATGGAAAATTATTTCTTGAGAGTTTAAATGATCATGGGTTTCTACATAGAGAATTAGAATTTGGGGCAAGACTTAAAGAGATCAAGGATAACAAAAGAGAAAGAGAGATTGAGAGAAAAGAAGAGGAAGAAAGGAAAGAAGAAGAAGAGAAGAGAGAGAGAAGAAAACGAGAAAAGAAAAGAGAGAAGAAGAGAGGAATTAAGGAGAGAAGAAGAAAAGGAAGAAAGAGAAGAGAAAAGAAAAGAAGAAGAGAGAAAAGAAAAAGAGAGAAAAGAAGAAGAAAAGAGAGAAAGGCAAGAAAGAGAGAAGAAAGAAAAGGAGAAATTGTTACTGATGACAAATCCTATTCTTTCAAAGACCATGGAATCTAAAAGGGAAGGTTTCCAAATCTTTACTTCTTTTCCAATAATTGTTTATTCTTCAACTATTAAACTCTCTTTTAAACAAATTGTCATTCCATATTCTATGCATACTTTTTTAAATGGCAATTCAAATCTTGAGTTATTGTTATTTTTAAGAAAACAAATAACTCAAGACAAAAATGAATTTGGACTTCTAAAAATTCAAAAAACTACAAAACAAAATATTAGAAGTCTTTATTTCCGTGTTTTTATAGAAATTTTTTTGGATCAATATTAATTGAAGATATATTTGATGTGTATTGCAGATTTGTGTTTGATCTAGGAGGAAGAAAAGTAGACCTACAAGAATAAGGCCACTCAAAGATGGCCATGCTCCCAAGACTATGTGAAGTTTTTTTCATAAGGCGATTGTCAGATTTGATGGAATCTTGTTTTACGTAGTCCTCCTTTTGTATTTTTATCTTTCATAGCTTAGCTCTTAAGGAGCATGGGTTACTATAAATACCCAACTCCTTTATTGTAATTGGGACTTTTAAGATTAATGAGAATTATATTTCTGGAACCAGAACAATTCTCCTTGAAAGTCAGGCTAGAGAGTCCAAAGACTCCCTCTAGCCACCTTCCAAGCACACTATCTCCCTTCCATTTTCCCTTTTTACGGTGCTTTCTCTTTCCTCCATGCTACCTCTCCTTCGCTGCCACCTTGCATGCGACAACGCTCTCCATTTCCTTCTTCAGCCACGCGTCAGCTCCTTCATTTCACATCATTGGCTTTTCTTCTCGCACATTAGACACGCACATCCACATTCTTTCTCTCATGAGAGCATTTCTCCATCTCGTAGCACCACATCTCATTCTTCCTCTCGAGGGTTCTTCACAGTAAGCCAGTTTTCTTCCTAGAATCTCCTTCTTCCTTCATTTCCTTGCTTCGTCTCAGCCATTACAAACCTCTCCACCGAACATCTTCATCCAAACATAGGGTTCCTTCATCATTCTCACTTTGCCTTTCGATTTCACCGATTGTTTTCCCCTTTCTACCATTTAATCCACTTTCCACCCAACAATCTAGGTTTTCCACCGTTTAAACCTTAGATCTTAGGATTTTCTTGAGTCTATTCATAGTTTAGTTGGTTTCCTTCGAGTCAGCTCTCGATTTAGAGCTTCATCATCTTTTTTCATCTTTTCCGCTGCGTTCATCTTTGAAGGAAGCTTCGAAGGAGCTCGCGACACGCACATTCGTCATCTCCTTGGACGCTCGTCCATCAATAGTTCATAGTTATTAGATTTAAAATACATTAGAACATGTTGATTTATGGTTATTAGACTATGTACATTATGTGATGTAAATATTGACTATTGTGTTGAATCTGTGTTGTTATGATATTGTTTGATATGCAGGTCGGTTTTTGTGATAGTGGATATCACAAAAACAGACCTGTTGATGACAAATTTATGAACACCGAAAAACGGCGCCAAAATTTTTTTGAACCCTCGGCAAGTGTGACTGAATCGTATCAAGTAATAAACTCGGTAAGACCAAGTATCGTTCTCCCAAAGAACTCACGGCCTAGTTAGTTACATGATTTCTTGATTATTTAAGACTTGAAAACAAATTGTTATAAGTTTCAAATGCAAAAGACAAAAGTAAACATGTATGCATGTGATGATAAATGGGAAAGAAGAACACAAACACTGAACGAATTATATGGATGAGTATGTTGTTGGGGTAATCAATTTCAACTTATCCACTTTCATATATTTTAGGAATTCATCATTCTTTTCATCAATGTTAATGCCACTCTCTAAATTACCTTAAATCCGATGTCTCGGCGAAGAAAGCCTATCCTTAATTATGAGTTCATACAATTCCTAGCATCCCTAATAATTAATTCTGAAGCACAGAAGCTTAAAGGCAACCAACCCTCATACCCCTATGTCTAGGCAATACTGCTTTTGGGAGAATTTCCCCAGTTCTAGATTTCCCCGCATGTGTCCATATCGACAAAACCAATAATCATGACATCGAATGAGTTAAACAATGCATGTTTTGAGCAAAGAGGAAAAACCCTAACTAATGATGAAAGTAATCATGCATCATAAATATGATGTTTAAACACAAAATTCCATATATGAGAGCTTCAAAAGATTACATTGATTCCCCAACAACAAGAAGAGTTTAGTTCACCATATTCATGGTGAAACTAGATGAAATACAATGAAAGAGTGGAAGAGATAGAAAAACCTGAGAAAGGGAAGAGGAGAGCCGTCACCATCTCCAATTCTACCCCCAAGGGGTGAAAAGTGTGTTTCTGCTTCGTTCCTAGCCAAAGATACAAACCCTAGGAAGTCCTAAAGCTTATATACTATTCGAAATATTACAGAAAAGTAGGCTTAAGCCCAAAATAGTGCCGCTCAGCGGCAAACTACCGCTCAGCGGTAATTGCGTGAGTTGATTCTTCACCTCAACGACATTTTCACCCCTCAGCGGAGCCAATAGGAGTTCATGAGTGCCGCTCAGCGGTACACTGGCGTTGAGCGATACTTGTGGCTTGTCTTCTTTTGCACTTTTTGAGTTCTTTTCTGATTCCATCTCTATCCTTCTTCACTTCTTTCATCAAATTCACCTTAAAACCTGCATAAAACACTAAAATCAAGCATAAACCTGTCCAGCTCTCTTATTTCCAAAAATATAAACAAAAGCATGATTTCAAGCTAGTTTCTAAGTGTTAAAGGTTGCTTTTGGTATCAATTTTAAGCATGAAAATAACAGTTTTTCAACTGTTATCAGTGGTTATTCCTCTTGGGTGGACGTCCGGCACCTCCTAGAGGGCTTCGTCTCTTATCTTGTACATATCGTCGCAAATGTCCTGCCTGTATCAAACTTTCCAACTTATCCTTCAAAGTTATACAATCCTTCATTGTATGCCCCAAGTTCTGATGATATTGACAGTGCTTTCGCCCATCACCTCCCTTGGGGGTTGGCGAATGAGTTTAGGTTAGCAGGTCGGCTCTCAACGCTTCTTTCATCACCCTTGCCCTAGGTGCATTCAGGAGCATATAATGAACATACTGAGGCAACCTAGGGAGGTCTCTGTGCCTCTGGTCGCCTACACCCTCATTTCTTCCAAGCATCCTTCTTCGATCCCTCCTCTCTCGGTTAGGCCTGGCTAGCTGAAGTACCTCTTCTCTCTACCCTTGCTAGAAGGCGCGTCCCTCTTCAATCCGAATAAACCTCGTTGCCCTGTTTTACAACTCACCAAACGTCTAGGGCTCTTCATCATAGAGGAAATCCAAAAAAGGTCCCCGTCTTAAAGTAGTCGTCAGGGCGCCTATTATCAACTTCTGATCTACGTTTCTTACGTGACGCGCGGTTTGATTAAAGCAGTTCATAAACATCTTGAGTGTCTCTTCCTTCCCCTGCCTCATCCGAACTAGAGCAAGATACGTTAAACCCTACGTTCTGCTAGATGCATACTGTTGACTGAACAAATACCTTCACGTCACAAACCCATCCACAATCCCAGGTTGTAGTGAGTGAAACCAATCCAAAGCCTCGTCTTTTAAGGACAACGAGAAGACCCTACACCAAACCAGGTCATCCGAGGAATAAACCGCCATGGCGTCCGCAAAGGATCTAAGATACTTCTCAGGATCTGTCAATCCTCCATACTTTTCCATTACTGGGAACACCTCATTTTTAGGCATGGGAGCCCACATCACGGTTGCGGTAAAAGGATGAAGCCCCTCGGCCTGATCAGGACGTTTAATAAGCGAAATGATTCTCCTAGACCAGATTATTCGGGACTTGATTCTCCACATTGTGACCAACCCGATTCTCTGCATTTCGCCTAGCTTGATTCTCTGCGTTTTGTCCAGCTTGATTCTCTGCGTTTCGCCTCCCATCCTGGGTATTACGCCTTGAAACATTGGTTACTTCCCTTATTCCATTTTCATGCACTACGTGACTACTCTCCCCCCGTTCTCCAAATTGATAGCTTCATTATTCACCGACTACACCGATTGTCCTCTCAGCCCATTGCCTCGATCAGCTCTTATCGCCGCCATCTCAGCCCTTAATTCTTGCATCTGCCTCTTGATAACAGTTGAAAAACTGTTATTTTTATGATTAAAATTGACACTAAAAGCAACCTTTACACTTAGAAACTAGCTTGAAATCATGCTTTTCTTTATATTTTTGGAAATAAGAGAGCTGGACAGGTTTATGCTTGATTTCAGTGTTTTTGTGCAAGTTTTAAGGTGAATTTGGTGAAAGAAGTGAAGAAGGAGAGAGTTGAAATCAGAAAAGACAACAAAAAGTGCAAAAAGGAGAAGCCGAAGTCACCGCTCAGCGGCAGTTTACCGCTGAGCGGCACTCTGGAAGTCACGTGAGGTCCGCTGAGGGGCAAAATGGCCGCTGAGGGGCAAAATGGCCGCTGAGGGGAGAAAACAAGTCACGCACTCACCGCTGAGCGGTATTTTACCGCTGAGCGGCACTTTAATGGGCTTGGACTTGACTTTTTGTAATTTACGAATGATATATAAGCTTTAGGGTTTCCTAGGGTTAGGCATCTTTTGCAGAAACGAAGCAAACACTCTCTCTTCCACCCCTTGGGGTAGATTGGGAGATGGTGACAGCTCTCCTCTTCTCTTTCACGGGTTTTTCTATCTCTTTCATTCTTTCATTATTGTTCATCTAGGTTCACCATGAATATGGTGAACTAAACCTTGTATGTTTGTTGGGGAATCAATGTAATCTTTTGAAGCTCTCATATATGGAATTTGTTTTTACATCTTTTATTTAAGATATATGCTTTCTTTCATCATTAGTTAGGGTTTTTCCTCTTTGCTTAATGCTTGCATTGTTTAACTCATTCGATGCATGATTATTGGTTTTGTCGATACGGGCACGTACGGGGAAGTCTAGATCCGGGGAATTTCTCCCAATATGATATTGGTTGTCGTTAAGTTCCTGCACTTATGAACTGATCATTAGGAATGCTAGGAATTGTATGAACTCGTGATTAGGGAGAAGCCTTCTAGAAAGGTACTTTAGAGAGTGGCATTAACAATGATGATTTGAATGTTGAATTCCTAAAATATATGAGAGTGGATAAGATGAAATTGACCCCCAAAACATATTCATACATTAATATCATTGAAAGTGTTTATCTTTTGCTTTTTGCCATTGATCAAAACTTCATGCATACATGTTTATTTTCTGTCTTGCATATTAAACTCCAAATATTTCGTCTGTAAGTCTTAGCTAATCAAGAAACCACATAACTAAACTAGGCCGTGAGTCCTTTGGGAAGAACGATACTTGGTCTTACCAAGTTTATTACTTGAACGATTCGGTCATACTTGCCGATTGAAAAACAAGTTTGTGACATCATATTTTGGTGTTCATAAATTTGTCCATCAAGTTTTTGGCGCCGTTGCCGGGGACTCTGGTTTAACTGGTTAATTTTTGTGATTATTGATTATCTTTGACTTATTTTTTTATTTTTAATTTAAATTTCGAATTTTTTTTATTTTATTTTATTTTATTTTCTGTTTTTATTTTATTTTATTTTATTTTATTTTTCTGTTTTTTTTTCTGTTTTTATTTCCTATCTTCTTATCTTTTCAATTATATCCTTTGATTTTTTTTCTTTTCTCTATCTTTTTGTGCTAACAATTGTTTTTAGGGTTTTGTGCCTAATGTCTGCAGAATGCAATTTGGTCAAGAATTTAACTATATGGGCACTCAATTCCACCAAAGTAATCTCAACTACTGGTGGGAACCTCACTCAAGCATGGATCAAAGCCAATTTTGGCAAGCTGCTGGACAATTTGAGAACCAACCACAACAACAATGGCAGCAACAACCCTTTCTATCAGGAAGTTTGGATAGGTTGGAGGACACCCTTCAACGATTTTTGAAAAATTCCGACTCTACTCAGAAAAGCATTGAAGAATCATGTAAAAGAATGGAGATGCAACTTCGTTACATCAATCAGAGATTGAATGATGATGTTAATACTGAAGTTAACCTTAAGGAGGAAGGGCAAGTCATTATCACTGAAAGTGACAAGATTCTTGATGAGGAAAAATTAAAGGGAGATGAGGAAAGGGTAGAGAGAAAAGAGAAAGAAGAGTTGAGTGAGAAAGATAAAGATGAAGAAAAAGAAAAAGAAGTGGTTGAGAGAGAAGAGAGAAAGAAAATTTGTGTGAAAATAAAGAAGTTGAGGAGAAAAAGAAAAGGGAAGAAAAAAATAAAAGAAAAGAAAAAGAGAAAATTTAGGGAGAGAAAAAGGAAGAAAAAGAAGATGAGAGGAAAGAAGAAGAAATCATATGAAAAATCACATCCTCATCTAAAGAAGAATCATAGGAAGGAAAAGAAATTCAAGTGCTTTATGGAAATCTTCAAGAAATTGGAGATTAAAGTTCCTATGATTGAGACATTGCAACAGGTTCCTGGTTTGATCAAATTTCTGAAGAAGTTCAGTAGAAAGAAGAAAAAGAAGAAGAACTTGAGTTGGGTCAAGCTAATGACGTTAAAAGAGCGCTTGCTGGGAGGCAACCCAGTGAATTTAAAAACTTTTGATTTGGTTTTGTAATTTTTAATTTGTGAACATTATTTTTGTAATTATTTTGTTGGAGATAGCATCTACTGAAGGATGCTAGGTGGTTAAGTATCTACTGAAGGATACTATGGCTGTAACACCTACTGATGGGTGTTGGTAAGAAAATTTAACACCTACTGAAGGGTGTTGGTGGATTTTGGGTCAGGCTCGTGACGTTAAACAAGCGCTACCTGGGAGGCAACCCAGTTGATTGAATATTTCTGTTTGTTTATTTTAGTTAGGGTTTGCATAAGCATTTTGAACATTGAATTGCAGGGAACCAGTGAGGGGCACATATGGGAGGCACGTAGGTTAAGAAAAGAAGGAGAAGAGCACTTCACGAAAGTGCCGCTGAGCGGTACTCTCGCAGAATAGGGTTTTAGTTCCCCTTAGCGGGACCCGAGCCCATTAGGGTATTTTTAAACCCTAAGCTGCGCATTCTTTCACACTTTCAGACTTTTCTTTGCACAAACACTCCCACATACCTTCTCCAAGGTTTTCCACATCTTTTCACTCTTCCTCTTAAGAAAATTTCTCTTCCACTCACTTTTTCACTAGTGTGCCATCAAAGTTTGGGGTTGGAAGAGAGCATTCTACTTGGAAGCATTCTCATTGCATCTAGTATCTCCACCCAAGTAAGTAAAATGCATTTTGTTCATTCTAGGGTTTTGATTTTGAATATGATTGTCAAAGCATGAAGATTTAGGGGTTTTGATTTCTTTGCATGATTTGATGATATATTTGATGTTTGAACCGATTAAACTGCATGATTATGAACTGGAAAACTGAAAATTGCATTTGGGTGGAGTTAGGAAAGCTTTAAAACAGGTTTTTCAAAAATCTGCAGAGTTACCGCTGAGGGGTAAACTGCCGCTGAGCGGCACTCTGCCAGATTTGATTTTTCTGGTTTTTGTGATCTGGAATGTGGTACTGGTGGCGCTGAGGGGAATTCTGGCCCTCAGCGGTGGTTTAGCTTCGAAAGGAGTTGTGTTCTGTGTTTTACTAATGATTAACATCATGTTCTGTGGTTTTGTATTTGTGTTTTGAATGTAGGAATGGCATCTCTTCAGGAAAAAGATTGAAAACCATGGCAACCAAGAGAAAGGAAAAGGAACCAGAGCAACCCCACTCTAGCAGGTTCCTCTCTAGGAAACATGAGAAGCACTTTAAAGTGGTTCAGGACAGGAGACTTCTGATGGAGAGAAAGGTTGGAATGATACCTAACTTGCTCCTCAATTTGGAGAGCAAGTTTAGGGAATGACTGGGAAAGCTAGCCACTTATCCTGCACCTGCCAACATAGCTGTGGTTAAGGAATTTTACACCAATGCAAAGAAGATTGGTGATTATCCAGCTGAGAATTATTTGGGCTATGTCAGAGGCCATGCTATCAGGTATGATCCTGATTCAATTAATAACTTTCTGGACACTGTATGGGCTGGTGAGCAGTGCCAGTTTGCTCTTTGCATGGAGGAAGGTGCTGATTATGAGGATGTGGAGAGAGTACTGTGTATACCTGGAGGACACTTCCAAAGGAATCGATCTGGCTCAGTGGTTAACATTAGGAGGACAGATTTGACTCCTCTTGCAAAGTATTGGATGGCGTTTTCTCATGCCAACATTCAGCCATGTTCACATGTGTCAGATATTACTCTCAGCAGGGCATTCTTCATCTACTGTGCTATCAGAAACTTGAATGTTAATATTGGGCAGGTGATAGCTGATGAGATTAGTGTGTGCGCCAATACTTCAAACAACAAAGCACCACTAGGACATCCTTCTTTGATCACGCACCTTTGCAAGATAGCTGGGGTGGACACTTCTGCTCCACCATTTGAGAGGCCAAGAAAAGCTATTGATGAGGCCTATTATAGACAGTACTGTGGAGGTGATGATGCAGCTCAGCCAGTTCCACCACGCCGGGCTCGTAGAGAGAGAGGGCCAGCACAGAGCCAGACATCTGCTGATACACATGAAGCAGAACCATTCCAGATGAGGGACATGTATATGTCTCTTATAGGTGCTCAGTTGCAGTCCATTCACAGAGATGATTGTGGGGATGTATGATACACCTCCAGCCCACAGGTGGACTATGGATGAATTCCATAATGTGGTAGCTTGGCCAGAGGAGCCAGTGCATGGAGGAGGAGCTGGAGCAGCTGAAGCTTCAGCTAGAGAGATGGAAGAAGATGAAGCTGATGATGATGATGCATTTGAAGATGATGAAGATGAAGAGGAAGAGGAAGATACAGAGGACAGCTCAGACTGATGAGGAGCTGAGATAGCATTTACTGATAAATGCTATCATATGATTATGCTTTTGTGGTTTAAGTTTTCTGAACTTATTTGTTTTTGTTTTTAGATTAGGGTTTGATGTACTCTATTTGAAACCTGGTTTCTTGTGATGGTTTGCTATTAACTGTGATTGTGTGATAAGTAATATGAATGATGCTTATGATTAATTGATGTTGAGATGATGTGCACATTAAAATGCTTATACAGGTGATTCACAAGCTTTGTGAACAAATGCATGATATCATGATTGTGATTGTGAAATTAAGCAGGATGTGTATGTCAAATGTGAATGAGCTTATATGTGAGATTTTGAGCTCCAGAGTTGTTATTGTTGAATGCTATTACTTTGAAAGCATGAATGATTTTGCCCAGGTTTTCTATGATTGAATCAATTGCTTGTTTTGCATCATATGATCAAGGCCGTTTGTTGGAAACCTTTTTATTGGCCAAATTTGTAAAATTAGCCCACTAAAAGAGAACACTTTGTGTTCAATCCTTTGAACCCTTAGCCTTGAATATACACTGAAACCTTGATTGAAAAATCTTTACCTTGAGTTAAGTAGAAGATCTTGTGTGGTATTGTTAAATGTTCAAGTTTGGGGTTGTTGGGAAAACATGAAAAGCATTGAGCTAAGAGCTAAAAAGTAAGAATATGCAAGAAAAAGAAAAGAAAAGAAAAAGAAGCAAAGCTCAATGCAAAGGCAAAAGAAAGTTGGGAAAGAATAAGATGATTGTGTTGTATGATTCTCTTAACTCAAGGATTTTGTGATCCAGAAAAACCAATTTTCTTGTTAGCCCAGCCACATTATAAGCCATAGAAAAGTCCTTGTGATGATGCATGCTTGTGAATGTTTTTGATTGTGGTAAAATGAAAGGCAAAGTTGATTCATGTGACATTGTGATAGTAGAGTGAATGAGTGATCATCTCTTATACACTTGAGTGTGAGTGAAACACTTGACTTAGTGAGGAAATATTACATGAACACATGAACATCCATGCTTAATTGATTGATCATTCATGAGAATAGCATTTGTTGGAATTTAAATGACTTTGTGAACACTAAAGCATGTGCACATCTTGATTAAACTCTTGGTCATAAGTTTGAGTGAAGTTGTTACTTATCTTGAAAAAGAGGATTTTTGAATGAGTGAACCATCATATGAATTGGTTGAAGATTGAGTTACATCTTATTTGCTTGAGGACAAGCAAAGTTTTAAGTTTGGGGTTGTGATAACAGTTGAAAAACTGTTATTTTTATGATTAAAATTGACACTAAAAGCAACCTTTACACTTAGAAACTAGCTTGAAATCATGCTTTTCTTTATATTTTTGGAAATAAGAGAGCTGGACAGGTTTATGCTTGATTTCAGTGTTTTTGTGCAGGTTTTAAGGTGAATTTGGTGAAAGAAGTGAAGAAGGAGAGAGTTGAAATCAGAAAAGACAACAAAAAGTGCAAAAGGAGAAGCCGAAGTCACCGCTCAGCGGCAGTTTACCGCTGAGCGGCACTCTGGAAGTCACGGAGGTCCGCTGAGGGGAGAAAACAAGTCACGCACTCACCGTGAGCGGTATTTTACCGCTGAGCGGCACTTTAATGGGCTTGGACTTGACTTTTTGTAATTTACGAATGATATATAAGCTTTAGGGTTTCCTAGGGTTAGGCATCTTTGGCAGAAACGAAGCAAACACTCTCTCTTCCACCCCTTGGGGTAGATTGGGAGATGGTGACAGCTCTCTTCTCTTTCACGGGTTTTTCTGTCTCTTTATTCTTTCATTATGTTCATCTAGGTTCACCATGAATATGGTGAACTAAACCTGTATGTTTGTTGGGGAATCAATGTAATCTTTGAAGCTCTCATATATGGAATTGTTTTTACATCTTTTATTAAGATCTATGCTTTCTTTCATCATTAGTTAGGGTTTTTCCTCTTTGCTTAATGCTTGCATTGTTTAACTCATTCGATGCATGATTATTGGTTTTGTCGATACGGGCACGTACGGGGAAGTCTAGATCCGGGGAATTTCTCCCAATATGATATTGGTTGTCGTTAAGCTCCTGCACTTATGAACTGATCATTAGGAATGCTAGGAATTGTATGAACTCGTGATTAGGAGAAGCCTTCTAGAAAGGTACTTTAGAGAGTGGCATTAACAATGATGATTTGAATGTTGAATTCCTAAAATATATGAGAGTGGATAAGATGAAATTGACCCCCAACAACATATTCATACATTAATATCATTGAAAGTGTTTATCTTTTGCTTTTTGCCATTGATCAAAACTTCATGCATACATGTTTATTTTCTGTCTTGCATATTAAACTCCAAATATTTCGTTTGTAAGTCTTAGCTAATCAAGAAACCACATAACTAAACTAGGCCGTGAGTCCTTTGGGAAGAACGATACTTGGTCTTACCAAGTTTATTACTTGAACGATTCGGCCATACTTGCCGATTGAAAAACAAGTTTGTGACATCATATTTTGGTGTTCATAAATTTGTCCATCACCTCTACATTTCCTATAGCACCTGCAACTAAATCTCCTCTGCCATCGTGGTCTCACTTGGCTTTCTTCTGCCACGGTGGGCACCAAAATGTTTCGGTAATTGGGTCCGAGACTGCTGTTCTTCCTTCCTCCTTACTCTGCCGATGCGATTTCCCACTACATTAAAGTTCCTCTCCATGATACCGATCGATTGTCACCTGCAAGAAACACTCTGACGCTCAAGTCAGATTAGTTTCAAGGAGATCAAGGTGATAATTATTTATAAAAATGTGTCATTACCTGGACTTAAATCTCATATTTATAGACTTGATTCCTAATAATAACTATTAACTGTTAATCAATACCATATAAATGTCGTATATTTTATTTTCTATTGCTTGTTATTTGATCATTAAAGCCATATGTTATGTTCCTGATAGCATTAATTGACCTTTAATGCTTATCAACAATCAGCCAACTGCACCATGCATGACCCCTCCGTCTTCGTCGATCGGTCCAACTCCTCGTCAGGCCATGCCTCTTTTAGTGGCTATTTGGTCAAAACTCAAATTGTTATAAGAAATAAATCTTGAATTCGTGTATCCTAAAGTTATATCCTACACTTATTTATATATGACATATTTGATTAGTTACCTTATAACTTATAGTTTTTACATATTTGATTAGTGATGAGTGCATATTTATGCCCACATTTATGCTTTAAAATTCAAATTTTTGATAGAATAATTGTCCTTAAATGATTGATTTTAAGTGAATTTGTGATGATTGGAATTGTTGGGTTTGGGAATTAAAGAGACGTAAAAAGTGAGTCTTAGCGCATAAAATATTCTTGGATGTTCTTACGTTTATTTGTGCAGCTGAAATTATAAGTTCTAGTGGTCCAAATGGTAATTCAAGGCCCAAAATCAGATTTTATTTGGAAAATAATGTACAGATGGGCCAAACAGGCAACTTTTACCCTTGCACCTCCCAATTTCCCTACATACACCCCTCTTCTCTTAAACAGGCCCAATACTAAGTCAAACAGTAACCCCATCAGATATTGCCACGTGTCCAAATCCTCCACTAACATATCAAACTGTCCAGATAATGCCACATTAGTCATCCTTGCACTAATCAGTGGGCCAATCAGGTTTTGCCACATCACCACCCATGACACCTCAGCCCTAACACATGAGCATCATCTTCCACCCACTGAAACCCTAGCTGCCGTTCCGCTTCCGTCGCTCCCGCCAATGCCGCAAGTCGCCGCCACGGCCAGAACATCATCTCCTTCCTTTCTCGCCGGTGCATCAACGGACCACCACGGTGCCTCAACCAAGACGCCGCTACATCACCGTGAAACCGCGAGCCACCTCTCCATCCGCGCCGCCACCATCGCCGGAGCACCGTTCGTCTCCTCCGAAGTTGCGATTTCTTCAACCTCTGCCGCGCCGCAACGTCGTGCACCACCATACTTTTGCCGCGCCATCTTCATCTTCTTTCTCGCAAGTTCTAGCTAGCCGTCGCGAATACCAGTCAGGCTGCCACCGTGAAGCTGCCTCCATCTTCCTCGCATAGCACAACCGTCAACGCACACCGCCATCTTCGTCGCTCTACCAGAATCGCGAGACCGCCATCAAACCTCAAATGCAGAAAAACATCCACAGAAACCCCAAAATTGTGCCTTCCTATTCGCGATTCAAGCTTCTTCTTCCACTACCTGCAAAGTAAACACAGAGAACCAGAGGCAGCCATTGACGCAACCGAGCTCCTCCTCCATTCACGAAACACCATCATCGAGAGAACCTCCTCGCATGGCCGTCATCTCCTTCACCAACGCTCGCCTTCAATTTTGAAACCTGCAAGAACCCTAACCAGATGCATCAGCCTCGCGCACACCCAAAGCTGCCGTAGGAACGATCATCTTCATCTTCTCCATTCTCGGAACGCAGCCGCGCCACCATCAAAAGCGATTCCCAAGTCGCGCACTCCAACCTCTCCATCGCGCACCATGCTCATCACCATCACGCCGCTGCCATCCAAGCTCCGTTCATCTTCAAACCTACACTCAGAAAAACCAGAAACAGAAGCCTCCACGTTCTCGCGTAGAGAACAATGTGTTCTCTCTTTCGCAGCGGCACAAAGCTCCTTTCCCCCAATCTGCAGAACCCTAATTTTGGGTGGAAAGGTAGTGGACACGTGGAAGCACCTCATTGGCCGCGTCTCCCCTCAGTCAAAGCTAGTCAACAAGTTTCCTTTGGTCAAAGCTGGTCAAACAGGGACCTTTGAGCAATTTTGGAGATTTCTGAAGGGGCTAAAATGCAAATAGAGGAAATTTCAAGGTATTTGTGCAATTTTGAAAATTTAGAAAAGCTAAAAGATAAAATTCAGTTGTTGAATTAATTTAATTTGGGAATATCAACAGAAAATATCTTCCAAATAATGTTATAATTATCTAAATCTTTTAGTTATTTGGAAGATATAAGATAAAAGATTCTATCAACTGAATACTCATAGTTCAAGCCCAATCAAGCCCTATAAAAAGAGACCCAGGGACTTCACTTAATTCATTCTCTCATACTCCTCTTACTTTTCTTTCATCTTGTATTCATCTCCATTCATGGAGAGCTAAGCATCTAGGGCTATTCTGCTGTAATTCCATGACGGATTCTGAGGTTACGTTCCGTTAATGCAATTGTTTACTTTGATTTTTGATTTAAGTTGTTCTCTCTATGTCTTTCATCTCTCTATCTTGTTAAAAGCAAATATTTTTGCATCATAATGTGTTTGAATCTACATGCATATTGATTATATGAGTTCTAGGGTTTCTAGGTTTAATTGAGAATTTACTTTGATTTAATTTAGGAACTTTCATATGATTAAATGGTTTTTACTATCAATTGAGAATGTACTTTGGTTGGTAGTAATAATTTCAACTATAATCAATTGAGAATTTACTTTGATTGATTAACTTTTAACTTGGTTAGGAGATTTAAGAATAGACATGATTAAACACAATAGAATTTGATTGAGAATGTACTTTGGTTGAATTTATTGTGAATAATCTAGAAAGGTTTTGCATTTGATTGAGAATTTACTTTGGTTAAATGCATGATCGCCCTCAAATTAATTAAGAATGTACTTTAATTAATTTGAAACTTAAACAATAATCAATTGAACAATTATCCATGAATAACCGATGATGAATCTATCTTGGAAAAGCAGTGGAATTAGCCTATTTCATCGTAACTGTTTTTAAGTTTCTTATTTGTTCTTTAAACCTTCTCCAAACATCATTTTTATTCTTGAACATTGCATTCATAAGATTCAAATATTAAAAGGCAATTCCGTATTCGTTGGGAGACGACTCAGGGTTACTTTAACCCTATCTACTTACTTGAATACTACTTGGCAATACTGAAGTTGCCTAGAAAAGTAGTATTAATTTGATAGCTTCAACAATAGCATATCAAATAGTTACCTTATAGTTTTTACATATTTAAATAATTATTTACTTTAGTGAGCAAAGATTAAATCTAACATGTCAATGTTATCTATGATATATATTTATTCGTTAAAAAATTATCACGAGATAAAGTTTAATATATTAACTTTTATATCCGTTTGGTTACAATATACCTTATATACTATTATTAATTAAAATATAAGATTACAAAAGTTTGCATATGAGCAACCAACTACCTCAATAATTCAATGTTCAACTACCTCATTTTTCACGTATCCTTCTTCAATAATTCTATGTTGTTAGTTGCAATACATGATGTCCCATGCTTTAGAATTTCCATGATTACTTGACACTTCTTGATGTTGAAGTAATTACTAGTTTAAAATTAGTTGAAGAATGCTACAATTAACAAATTCGCATGAAATAAAATAGTAGGCGGTAAAGGCAAAGTCTAAAATTTATGATTTTAATTAAGTATTAAAAGTTAGTATGAAAGATGTAAAATGAAAGAAGTATGATTATTTATATATATATATATATATATATATATATATATATATATATATATATAACCTTATTATTACTAGTAAAAAAAATAATTTGTATAGCGACTTATTATACCAGTTTTAATCCATCAGGTACAAAAAATAACATGATAACAATTTTATAAATAATATGATGTGATGACACTTTTGTAATATTGGAGCAGACTTTCGATATATTTTTCTAATTATAATTGGTCTAAAAAACACTACTTTTATTTATTTATAAATTGTGTTTAGGGTTTCTTTTTCTAAGGTGCTTCTCAAGCCAACACCCGTAGTGGCTACAGTGACGATGTTTGCATGATGGTTGCTCTTCCTCCATCGTCATCTTCAACCTAACGAAGCTAACATAAGGCATACACGACATTATGAAGATGGTTGTTGATGGGAAGCTGATGGACCTTCCCGATCCTATCGCTCAAGTCGAAAAGGAGCCACTGGCCGTTGAGCATATAGAGGCTCAAGTTAAAAAGATCGAGGAGGAAGAGGTAGGTGGGGAGGAATGAAAGGCAGCGATATTAGGGTTTTTTCTTTTTTTTACAAGTTATTTGTAATTGGGGTCATTCGAGCAACAATGCTTTTGCTTTAGATCGCATCTTTTTTCTCTCGGCCTCTCTTTTGTATATCCCTAAACACATATTGATACTTTTTTTATGCCAAGAGTTGAGCTCTCCTTGTATTCTTATTGTTTTTATGTGCTTGAATGTGATGTTTGGTCATATATTGTTACGCTCTTTCTAACACACTTAACGTTTTGGTTTGAGTCATATGATACGCGTTCCTTGTTTTTATAAGTACTTTAAGACACACTTCCTACCAAACGGTTAGCTCTAAGAATTCTCCTAGGACGTTTCAGAGGATTGGCATTTGACGGTGCAGTGAGAGGTCACTTAGAACGTTCCTCACCGATCGGTTAGCTATACGAGTTCACTTGGAACATTCCCTAGGCTTGGCGTTTGACGATGAGCTGGTAGTTCACTATGAACGTTCCTCACCAATCGCTTATCTCTAGCAGTTCACTTGAAACGTTCTCCACGCTTGGCGTTTAACGATGCAGTGAGAGATCATTAAGAACATTTCTCATCGAACTTGAGCTCTACGAGTCCACTTGCAACGTTCCCTAGGCTTGACGTATAGTGAGGGTTCACTCAGAACATTTTGTACCAATCGATTAGCTTTAGGAGTTCTATTGGAACGTTCCCTAGGCTTGGTATTTAACGATGCAGAGAAAGTTCATTATGAATGTTCCTCAATGATTTGTTAGTTCTAGGAGTTCACTTGGAAAATTCTCTAGGCTTGACGTTTGACGATGCGGTGCCAGATCACTAAGAACTGTTAGAATCGCTACAACAGAATTATTAGCGTGGAACAATCCAAGAGGGGGGGTGAATTGGTTATATACTTTTATTGTGCCTTTTATTATTTTTCTCTTAATTTTTCTTACTGGGCAGATAATTAAATATAAATGACAGAGTAAGGGAAAGAGAAAAATTGCACAGGTGATTTTATCCTGGTTCAGATCACTCGGATCCTACGTCCAGTCGCTTATCTCAAACAAGATAAACCTTTTTCACTAACACAAAACAGTTACAAATATTAATCACAAAGAAAAACAATTTGTAAGAGTTTAGAAATACGACCTCTCTTGAAACCACAAGAGATGAACTTACACTTCCTTTGAATCTTCACAAAGGATGACCACCTCCTTCGAATGCTTCACGAAGGATGATTCTCTTCCAGGCACTTCCTCGGATACACCAAGGATGAACAAGCTATTCCTCTGTCACCGCAGTAGCACTTCAAGACTTTGCAGACAAGAGTTTCCTTAGCTTCAACAATCTCACAGAGTTCTCAAAGAGTTCAGAGATGTTTTCACAAGGGAAGAGTTGTTTTTGAGATAAAGAGTGAGCCATCTTATAGACTCAGCCTAATACCCTTCCATTCTTCGAAAACGGGCCATCTAACGCATTTAATCGATTAACACAAGTATTAATCGATTAAAATGAGTACAATGGCTAGTTTTTCAAATCTGAAACCCCCAACGGCTAGTGTTAATCGATTATTCTCAGGAATAATCGATTAACTAATCGATTATTATTAGCTTTAATCGATTATTACAGGGGCAATTGGGTTTTCAGTGCCAGCCTCGTTTTAATCGATTAAAACTGGGTTTAATCAATTAAAACACTTGTGGATGATTTCAACAATAAATAAATCAAATATAAATTACAAGAATCAACCCTAATACATATTTGAGCACTATTACATCAACTTTGATTATTATAAAAGCTTTATAAAATACAGAGATCTTCAATTTTCTTTATGGATCTTGACTTGTGCAAATCTGTTCATCATCATAACTTCATCTTTGATTTTTGCTAACATTCTCCCCCTTTTTATGATGATCAAAAATTCTTCTGAGTTTAAAGCTTTTTAATAATCTGAAACAACCACAACTTACGAAAGGAGAGATTAATAGAAAAATAAAGAAATAAAGAGTTTAAACTATCTTCTCCCCCTTTTTGATCATAAGAAAAAAATGTGCTCCCCCTTAATAAAAAGAAATTATGCATAGAAGAAAAAGAAATGAACAACAACTTTTTATTGAATTTAAAAAAAATGCATACAATCATAAAGATAAACAACAAAACAAACAAAGAGGATCTAGAAATCATCACTTGCGTCACTATTAAAGTGACGCTCGAATCCTGAAATCCTAGTGTCTAGATGTCTCAGATGAGTACATATTTCTTCGTGGCGAGTGTTTTGAATGTTCATCATCTCATTTTGGAGGCGAGCCATCTCAGTCATTTGTCTAGAGAGACTCTCTAGACTATATTCCTCATGCACATGAGATGGGCCCAACATGTGTGGGGTCAGGCATGGGGATATCCGCAGCTTCGTCTTCATTTTCTTGCCCACCAATGGCATCCTCAGGGTGGATGTAGGAGAGTCCTTGTTTGAAAAACCCATTTGCCTCAGGGAGTTATCTCCAACCTTATGACCCGGAAGGACAGTCTCATGATGTTCATTTGTGACATCTACTCCTTTGTACTCACAAATTTGGGAAACAAGAAGAGGATATGGAAGAGGTGCAACATCTAACCTTTTGGCCTTGAACATTATTGTCTGAATCAGGTGAGGCCAATTTAGTGGAATGCTCTGAAGTATTCCATACATAATGATGAGATCAGTCTCAGAGCATTGGCATGATTTGACCCTCTAGGGCAAAAAGCCACACAATAAGGTAATGCAAGAGGCGTTCTTCCATCTTGAGTCCACCAGCAAGGAAGAGACGAGCATTGTGTTGTCGAGGATTGCGGAGAAATGACTGGTACACCACTATCTTGTTGAATTGAGCAAAGTCATTCGGAATAATTTGAGAATTTTCTAAAACAGGGACTTTTGCTACATTTGTCCAAATGTCATTGTCCAAGACAATGTCCACACCTTTCACCCTTGTTTGGAAAACCCATCACGAACCTTTAAATTAAAATAGAAGATGCGCACAAGATCCGGATAGAACCTTCCACGGAGTTCCATTATGTGTTGAACTCCTTGTTCAATGATGAGATTGGGAAAGGAGAAGTTGTAGGATGTATACCAAGCGAGATCAATGAATTTTTGTTTGATGAGCTTCCTTTCCTTCCAAAATTGTGAGAATGACTGTTGATCTTGCTCATCGGAAAGCCACCCTTCTATGGTAGCATCTCTTCTGCGAACATTACTCTCCGAAACTCCACTTGTTTTTCTTCTCCTTCTTCTTGAAGGTTCAGCCATTGAGATGGATGGAATAGCAAAGATTTTGGTGAAAGAAAGGAGAGAGCAAGAGGATATGCTCAAGATTGGTTCAAGTATGGAAAGTGGGGACCAAGTGGGGTATAAATAGGCTCAAGAATGCTCCCCAACGTTCAGATTTTGGGATTTTGCCCGTTAATAGACGTTGGCAACGGCTAGTTTAACGAAAACTGCAACATTTTTTCGAAAAAAAACAGTCTGGAGCGCATTTAATCGATTAAAATGGATTTTAATCGATTACGTAATCGATTAATACTTGGATTAATCGATTAAACCATTCGTAAATGTATAGATAACGCTTTTAATCGATTTACACGCAGATTAAACACGGTAAGCAACGAAAAATGCAATATTAAGTCCAAGAATGCCTATTTTACTATTCTAATATGCCTAGATCTCTTCTAAGCTCAAAAAATCTATCCTTAGGCAATGCTTTGGTGAAAATGTCCGCTAATTGATGCTTAGAATCTATGAATTCCATTTCACAATCGCCTTTTTGGACATGGTCTCTAATGAAGTGATGCCTAATTTCTATATGCTTGGTTCTAGAATGCATGATAGGATTTTTGGTAAGTTTTATAGCACTTGTGTTATCACACTTAAGCGGAATATGATCTAAATGAATATCATAGTCTTCTAATTGCTGTTTCATCCATAAGATTTGTGCACAACAACTACCCGCAGCAATGTATTCAGCTTCAGTGGTTGACAAGGCTACACAGGCTTGTTTCTTAGAGTGCCAAGAGACTAAGGAACTACCTAAAAAGTGACAGGTTCCACTAGTGCTTTTCCTATCTATCTTACAACCTCCATAATCAGCATCAGAAAATCCTACAAGACTAGGCTCAGCTCCTGAAGGATACCATAAACCAAAGGATGTTGTCCCCTTAAGGTATTTAAAAATGCGTTTTACTGCAGTAAGATGAGACTCTCTAGGGCTTGACTGATACCTAGCACACACACATACACTTTGCATGATATCAGGTCTACTAGCAGTAAGATATAATAGAGAGCCAATCATACCTCTGTATTTGGTCTGACTTACCTCTTTACCTGTCTCATCTTTGTCTAAGTAGCAGGATGTTCCCATGGGAGTTGATGCTTCTTTAGCATTGTCCATCTCAAACTTTTTAAGGATTTCCCTGCAATACTTGATTTGAGATATAAAGGTTCCTTCCTCCATTTGTTTGATTTGAAGTCCGAGGAAGAAAGTAAGTTCTCCCATCATTGACATCTCAAATTCTCCCTGCATGGACTTAGCAAAATTCTCGCAAAGAGTTGCGTTAGATGAACCAAAAATAATATCATCTACGTATACTTGAACAATTAGAAAATGTTTTCCAATTCTTTTAATAAATAATGTTGAATCAATTTTTCCTCTGTTGAAACCATTTTCTACAAGAAAATTGCTAAGACGTTCATACCAAGATCTAGGTGCTTGTTTTAAACCATATAGTGCTTTCTTTAATTTGTAGATGTGATTTGGGTTTTTAAAATCCTCAAAACCAGGTGGTTGTTCAACAAATACATCTTCCTTGATATAACCGTTTAGAAAAGCACTTTTAACATCCATTTGAAATAATTTAAATTTCATTATAGATGCATAAGCAAGAAGTAGGCGTATTGCCTCTAACCTGGCAACTGGAGCGTATGTCTCATCATAATCTATACCTTCTTCTTGACTATATCCTTTTGCCACAAGCCTAGCTTTATTCTTGGTGATGTTTCCTTCTTCATCCAGTTTGTTTCTGAACACCCACTTTGTTCCAATTACTTGATGAGTGTCTTTTCTGGGAATTAATTCCCACACTTGATTTCTTTCAAACTGGTTGAGTTCTTCTTGCATTGCGATACACCATTTTTCATCTTGAAGGGCTTCTTTAATATTCTTTGGTTCAATCTGTGACACAAAAGCAACATTCATACAATAATTTACAATATTACTTCTTGTGTTTACCCCTTGTGTGATATCGCCAATTATGTTGTCCAAAGATAATCCTCTAGGTTGTCGCCATATTTTATTTAAATCTTCATCTTGAGGATTGTCATGATTCTTCTCTTCATTTGTCTCCTTTGATGAATCTTCACGTGTTCCTGCATCAGATTCTTCTGACTCAAGAGGTTTTGCCTCAAGGTCCACAATTTCATCAAAAGTAACATGTATGGATTCCTCTATTGTGAACGTTTTCCTATTAAAAATTCTATATGCTTTGCTTGTTAAAGAATATCCAAGAAAAATTCCTTCATCAGCTTTTGAATCAAATTTTCCCAAATTTTGTTTTCCATTGTTTAAAACATAGCATTTGCATCCAAAAATTTTTAAATGGGAAACATTTGGTTTTCTATTTTTGAAAAGCTCGTAAGGAGTACGTTTTAAAATAGGTCGAATTATCATTCTATTTAAAACATAGCAAGCAGTACTCACAGCATCAGCCCAAAATTGTTTAGGAACATTATTTTCATTTAACATAGTACGAGCAAGTTCCTCTAAGGATCTATTCTTTCTTTCTACAACTCCATTTTGTTGGGGAGTTCTAGGTGAAGAAAAGTTATGAGAAATACCATGTTCTTCACAAAAATTTTCAAATAATTCATTTTGAAATTCACCACCATGGTCACTTCTAATAGCTTTTATTCTTAGATCCTTTTCATTTTGAATTAAAAACAAACTTTTTAAATTCTTTAAAAGCTTCACTTTTAAGAGTGAGAAACAAGTCCAAGTATATCTTGAAAAATCATCAACAATAACCAAAGCATAATAGTTTCCACCAAAACTTTTTATCCTTGAAGGACCAAATAAATCCATATGTAAAAGTTCTAAAGGTTTTAAAGTAGAAACAATATTTTTTGAATGAAAGGAATTTTTAACTTGTTTACCCTTTTGACATGCATCACACAATTTATCTTTTACAAACTTTAATTTAGGTAAACCAATTACTAGATCTCTAGATATAAGTTTGTTTAATTGTTGCATATGTATATGAGCAGCACGCCTATGCCATAACCATGGGTTTTCCTCTTTAACAACTAAACATGAAATATTTTTATTTGATGCATTTTCTAAATCAATTAAATAAATATTATTATGTCTAACTCCTTTTAATGCAATTTCAGAAGAATCATTCTTAAAAATAGTGCAAGAATTCTTCTCAAAGGTTACCTTGAATCCTTTGTCGCACAGTTGACTTATGCTAATTAAGTTATGCCTTAGTCCTTCTACATATAGCACGTCTTTGATCATCAAGGTGTCTTTGCTTCCTATATCCCCTTTTCCAAGAATTCTTCCTTTGTTGTTGTCACCATAGGTAACAAAGCCTTGTTCCTTTTCTTTAAAATTTGTGAACTTCGTCTTGTCTCCTGTCATGTGTTTTGAGCAACCACTATCGAGACACCACATGACTTTTCTTGATTTCTGTAATACCTGCAAAAAAAACAAACAAGCTGTTTTAGGTACCCAACTTCTTTGTATGGGTCCTTTTGGGTTAGATTCAAATTATTTAGCAACCCAAACATATCTTCCACTAGAAACACCAAAACGTTTAATTCTGCATTTGTTTGAGGTATGGCCTTTTCTCATGCAGTAAAAACAGGATACACATTTGTGTTTCTGTTAATCGTTCCTTTTTCTACCCATGCTCTGCGGGTTCTATATTTATTTTTAGGAACAAATTTCTTAGCAGCTTTATTTTCAGAGATTTTACTACATTCTCCAGTAGTTGTATTTACAGAAAAATATTTGAATTTTATGCAAGATTCACATTCATTATTAGCAATATATTTTTCTTTTTCATAATATAAAACTTTACTTTTCAAATTTCTGATTTCTTCTGCTTGATATAAAAATTTATTTTTCAAACTTCTGTTTTCTTCAGACAAATTTGTAAATTCAGTTTTCAAAGCATCATTTATTTTAGAGAGATTTTCAGAAGTAAACTTCAAATTTTCATTTTCTTCAAGAAGGTTGTCAAATTCAGATTTTAAATTTTTAAAATCCTTTTTCAGCTTTTTATGAGAAATATCTAATTTTTCAGATTCAATTAATAATGCAGCATAAGTTTCATCCAACTCATCTTCATCAATGTGACTATCATTATCAGAATAGTGTGAATTACTTACTTGGCTGACATTATCATCATCTGCCATCAAACAGATGTTTGCTTCTTCATCTGAGTCGCTTGAATCTGAAATGGTCTCATTGTCGTCTTCCCATGCAATGTAGGCCTTCTTTTTCTTGAAGAATCTTTTCTCCTTTTGTCTTCATCAAGTCTTCCAAGATCTAGTTCATGTTCTCTCAACTTTCCAAAGAGTGCCGCCATAGTCATGGTGTTGAGGTTTTGTGACTCCGAGATTGCAGTCACCTTTGGTTGCCACGACCTGTCTAAAGACTTCAAGATTTTAATGTTAAGTTCATCGGTATCAAATGACTTACCCAGTCCAATGAGATGATTGACAATGTTGGTGAAGCGTTTTTGAACGTCTGAAATTGTTTCTCCTTGCTTCATCCGGAACATTTCATACTTTTGGATTAAGGAGTTCTTCCTTGCCCTCTTTACATCATCTGTTCCTTCATGCGTCACTCTGAGTACGTCCCACATTTCTTGAGCAGTTTTGCAGACATAGACTCTGTAGAACTCATCAACAGTCAACACTGATGCAATGATATTTCGGGCTTTTACGTCATTCTGAAATCTTTTCTTTTCTTCAATGGTCCATTGACCACGGGGCTTTGGTTCCTGTGTATTGTTAGTAGGAACAGAAGAGCCAGACGCAATAACATCCCAAATTTCACAATCAATAGATTCAATAAATATTTGCATTCCTACCTTCTAGAATGCATAGTTCTCACCTGTGAATAGTGGGGGTCTATTGATTGATGCACCCTCTGCAAAGGTTTGATGTGATCCTGCCATTTGAATGACTATCAAAGCAAGCTCTGATGCCAATTGTTAGAATCGCTGCAATGGAATTATTGCGTAACAAACCAAGAGGGGGGGGGTGAATTGGTTATATACTTTTATTGTGCCTTTTATTATTTTTTCTCTTAATTTTTCTTACTGGGCAGATAATTAAATATAAATGACAGAGTAAGGGAAAGAGAAAAATTGCACAGGTGATTTATCCTGGTTCAGATCATCTCGGATCCTACATCCAGTCGCTTATCTCAAACAAGATAAACCTTTTTCACTAACACAAAACAATTACAAATATTAGTCACAAAGAAAAACAATTTGTAAGAGTTTAGAAATACCACCTCTCTTGAAACCACAAGAGACGAACTTACACTTCCTTTGAATCTTCACAAAGGATGACCACCTCCTTCGAATGCTTCACGAAGGATGATTCTCTTCCAGGCACTTCCTCGGATACACCAAGGATGAACAAGCTATTCCTCTGTCACCGTAGTAGCACTTCAGGAATTTGCAGACAAGAGTTTCCTTAGCTTCAACAATCTCACAGAGTTCTCAAAGAGTTCAGAGATGTTTTCACAAGGGAAGAGTGTTTTTGAGATTAAGAGTGAGCCATCTTATAGACTCAGCCTAATACCCTTCCATTCTTCGAAAACGGGCCATCTAACGCATTTAATCGATTAACACAAGTATTAATCGATTAAAATGAGTACCGGCTAGTTTTTCAAATCTGAAACCCCCACGGCTAGTGTTAATCGATTATTCTCAGGAATAATCGATTAACTAATCGATTATTATTAGCTTTAATCGATTATTACAGGGGCAATTGGTTTTCAATGCCAGCCTCGTTTTAATCGATTAAAACTGGGTTTAATCGATTAAACAGCTTGTGGATGATTCTCAACAGTAAATAAATCAAATATAAATTACAAGAATCAACCCTAATACATATTTGAGCACTATTACATCAAATTTGATTATTATAAAAGCTTTATAAAATACAGAGATCTTCAATTTGTCTTTATGGATCTTGACTTGTGCAAATCTGTTCATCATCAAACTTCATCTTTGATTTTTGCTAACACACTTCTTCCTCAAAACTTCATTTTTGGATCCTGTGGTGGAAAACATCTCCCTGATAGTCCAAAATTGGCAACTTCCACCCTAACATAGGGGAGTTTTCTTTTTCCCTTCTCCCCTTTTCCCTACTTTTATTGTACTTGTCCATGATCTGTTGACTGTTCTGATTTCTGATTTGTGATGTTATAGGATAAAAACACTTACTAAATTTGAATATTGCTCTACCAAATCTCATGAACCTAAACGCCACACCACTTGTCTATGAAAACACAAACTTAACTTCAAAGATATAACAAGAAACTTGAATAACTAGTCCTTTATGACCACACAACAACAATTTACCTTCTTTCTGTACGTGAGCTTGCTTACTGAACAAACAACATAATGATTTACCATACATCATGTCTACTAGAGGTCTGTCAATCAATAAGAGAGATATCAAATTATATTATATAAGTGAAGAACAATCCTATACAAGCAAGTTTTCTATAACTGATTAAGTTCCAATCTTACATTTTAAGATAGTATAAGAGTTTATCTTTGTAACTATTATTGGGTCTATCATATTACTTGCTATCAAACTACTATTGAACCACATTTAAAATATCTAGTCCCACACTCACGATACCTATTTTTTAGCAAAAGAGGTGTGTTTAAGATTTCATATTAAAATATATAATAAAATGATGATATATATATATATATATATATATATATATTATATATATATATATATATATAAGTGAGGAAAAGATGATATATAATAAAATGATGTTATAAGTCAATTTTGTGGCTTGAGCTAGGCATAGACCCCATTCTAAGAATTTTTGTAAGCATCATTGGTTGTTAAATCCTTCTCAATGGTTTTACCTATAATTTTTTGTCGTCTCCCTTTGTGTCTAGCAATTAAGGTACCCTCTATTTGAACTACTCTCCTTACTAGAGCTTATACAAATACCCTCCCACACATGCCACACCAAAGTTGAGTTCTTACCCATCTTTTCTATCATAAGTGCTACCCTATCTCAAGGTGCTGATACAATTGTGCCATACTTAAAACTACTCAAGTGGTTAATTTATGAAACAAGTGGTTTTGTCTGAATTGTCTAAACTCTAAAATGATTTTGATAAGATTAGAAGCAAGTAAGTACATTGTATAAACTCGGAATTGGTTTTGTTGATGTCCCTCACTTACTTTGAAACTTTATTTTGGTCGTATGATGGTTTGTTTTACTGCATAATTGGCAATAGTAAGGGTTGGTTTTCGGTTTATGCTTTTTCTGTGCTATTGGAAAGCTTGAACAAGTTTAAGTTGGTGTATAAAGTTGCTATTACTGTTCATTTGGTCATAGTTTGGTTTATATGAAGATTTTCTTTCTAAACCATCATTTTTTGAGTTAAAATGGAAGTGGAGTAGTGATTTTGAGTTGCAGGTTGTTTATAACTCATTTTAGAGTTTAAACACAATTAAAATCATCAAACAAAGTTGCTTGAACATTCAGTTGTGTGTTTAAATCTCTTCCATATGTGTTTTAGTATCAAACCACATAACTAGGGACTTTCTCTAGTGTAGAAATTGGCCAAAAGTTGTCAAAATTCAAAGAAATTGGTTTGTTGAATTCTGGTGCAGTATGATAAATTTGTTTGGTGATGTTTTAGTTGGTTATTGCTATTCCTTTTTGGATACTATTAGTTAATGCTTAAACTGTTGCTATGCTTATTAAATTAATGGAACGAAATCTAATGAATAACCCTAAATACACTTCCATTTGATGTCTTAGGTGAGTTTTTAAAGGAATTGTGGCCATAAGGGGAGGAAGAGAGTCTACAAAGAAGACTTGATCAGGAAAGGAAAACAAAGGCGAAGGTATGGTCACCTAAACTGAAATTGCATGATTATATGTGGTATGTTCTATTATTTTCATTCTTGTTTCATAAATTTTATCTTGTTCTAAAATGTTGTGAATGTCCAGTTTGAATGTTAAGTTATGTTGATTGGAGTTTATCATATTGTATACATTGAATTTTGTCAAACTTTGTTTTGAATTGTTTGAAATTGATTATCAAATATGTAAGAGGTTTTAGACTTAGAACCTAGAATTCAAACCTCAAAAGGTCTACTATAAATGCACTAGAATGGTCAAAATTTGCAAACTACACTAAACTAGCCTAAGAAACAACAAAGAAACTGTCCTAACAAGTTTAGAACGGTAAAACCTAGCTAATTAGAAACTCAAACTACGAAAAAAACCTAGAACTCAAAAATTGGCTATAGGAGTTGCCAATTTTCACATTTTTTCTTGCTGGACAGCCACTTTCAGCAACTATAATTCATAAATTTAAACTTATTTGAACTCTAATTGGGTTCAAAACCAACCTGTATAGCAGATTCACCTTTTTAGTTCCTAATTTCACTAAAAAATGAGGTTTGAATATACTATTTTGCACATAGATGAATCTGGCCTCACTACAAGAAAAAGTTGAATTACATACAACCAAAATCCGTATATAAGACCCAAAATCCGTATATAACACTTGGTTACATACAACTTATAAAATCATCATAGCTAAATTATATACGGATATATCCGTAAATAAATTATATACGGATAAATCCGTATATAATTTATATACGGATAAATCCGTATAATTTATATACGATAAATCCGTATATATCTGTATATATATATCAAAAAATATTTTGTTTTTACATACGGATAAATCCGTATGTAACATACAATAGAGAAAAAAAATTATTTGTAAAAATAAAAAGCTTTAAAACAAAGAACTTACAATATAAATGGGTGATAATATAGTGATTAAAAAGTCTTGGTAAAAGTAAAAATTATAATTTAGTTGTTAGATATGTAAAAAACATCTCAATCATATTTTGTATAATTTAAGGACAATTGATCTTCTTTGACATTACAACATAATTATTATTTTTTACATATTAAATAACTAAATCAAGATGTACCAAGATGATTTGCCTTTATCATAAAACTACTACAAAATCATAAAATGAAGTGCAAGTGATGGCAAACTTGTATAAACTGACATAACATGGATGACATGTTAGCATCATCATTTATTCATTACATGGATATCTCAAACCACTTTCATCTTCAAACATTACATTTATGAACAAAAGAATGAGAACAAAAGAATGAGAACATTACATTTTTGTAACTAATTTACTATACAAATATTCACAAACAAAATTGGAGTACTTGGCAACGGATCAAGCTGATACTCAGACTTCGTCAAAGTCACTATTTTGGAATGTATTTCCTTCCACCTCATTGTCAAGTTTTTGCAACACTGTGAATTTTGTCATTGAAGACAATAATCCAAGTTAATGTATAAGTATGTCAAACCTATGCAAAAGAAACAAAAGCAACAAATCATATACCATAAAAAACCAAATCAGTTGGAAACAAATTTATAGCTGTTGCATTGAATTCAAATTCACTGCAGATGACAGAAATTTCACATCAGAAACATGCACAGAGCAAGAAGACATTTTTGAAGGTAATCAACAAAAAGTTACAGTAAAAAACAAGATGATGAATTTATATACCCCCATAATCAACAAAGTTTGAACAATAAAAGAGGAAAAAAGTTGCAAATAGTCATCATAAGGTGTGTGGATGAGAATCTCCATACCATTTGGAGAGTACTAGCTTCCAGACATATGGGATGAAGAACTCCTCTGGGTGACTCTCTTGTTCATATGTGAAGTGCAGTTGAGTAAACATCTGCCAAACAAGATACAGTCTTACAGAAGTAAAGCAAGTGATCATGAGAAACCACAAATGATAGATATTTTCATTTTACCTTCATCCCATCAACACGCCAAGATCGACAGTTTACAATTACCACTTGGAGTACTTCATTGACTGACCATCCACCATCCATTCTTTGGGCATCCATGCGACTGTTAAAAAATTCTAACACCTGCAAATATAAAATAGACCACATTACTTGAACACTCTTGAGACATGACGTATTATACAAAGACAATATTCACAAATGTAACTAAAGACTATGAAATGTGCTCCTTTAAAGTTGCAAGATTTTAAAGGGAAAATGCATAATGTTATAGACTAAGAAGGAAATGCATGTTATAGACTAAAGACAAATACAAAAAGGAGCACACCTTTTTTCGCATTTGGAAATGCATTTGAACATTTACTACTAATATATAAGAAAACGATTTGTAATATTATAGTATGATAATTATGTAGGTCTACATAGACAATCAACTATACGGACTTTCTTCACCATAATCAAAATCAAAACAACTTTGACTAAGTCCAAAGCTTTTGTCATAACTAAAATATTTTCTAATATTGCATCTTCACATTATTTATATTTTTAGAGCTAACAAATAATGTAATAACATTTGATCAATAATTAATCAATTATTTAATCACATTAATTTCTAATTTAGTATTCAAACATTAAAATTAATTTCTTTGGCAAATAGTATAATATGTATAACTTACTGGGTTCAAAATCTGTGGGACCCTGGAAAATTAATTCTGATAAACACCTTGTCAAATCAAAATTTATGTATGGAAACCCCTCTGCAGTGCATTAAAAACGCACATTCATAACTCTGCCACTCACTGCCAAGTGTCATCGAGATAGAATGGGAGTCAGTAATAGGGGTACAGGTGTCGACAGGGGAGACGCACGTTCGTGCGGATGTGGGAGGAACAAAAAGAAATTTCTGGAAAACCCTTCCTCTCTCCTGCACTCATCTTCTTCCTCCAAACTCAGACCCCATTCTCTCCTCCTTCTCTCTAGAACCTTTCATCTTCTCTCTACTATAACTCACCACCATCTCCTCCGATCACGTTTCAGAAACCATAGGAGCATTTCCGGAGTTGTGAGCTTCAATCTGAACCGAACAACTTCCGATTTTGAAACCGGTAAGCCTCTGAACTCTAAACGCTCGTTTCTGGAGTTCATGTGAGCCCAGACTCAACTGCATTCAGGGATGTAATCTCAGTTCTTCTACGTTTCTCTTGATTAGATTTAGTGAAGGACTTAAGGAAGTCGTTGAGCGTAGAAAAAGCCATAGTTGGGCGAATCAAAAATCACTCTCTTAGGGCGTTCACTACTGAACCAGGTAAGGGAAGCTTAGTAATTTAATTGATACTTGTATGTAACGTGAAAGCATGATGTGATGATGTGAACTGGATATATGAGCAATATGTTTTGTAATGATGCATGAACGAACACTGTTTTTGATTGAATATGGGTGATATTGTTTGAACTGTATGTTGATGATGAAATGTATGAATTGGAAAAATGGATAAGTTATGTAGAGTATGAGATGATAATATGAATTCTATAAAGTATGTGATTTATGATGGAGATAAAATTATAAGATATGAATCGTATGAAAAATGTGGAGTTAATGTAGATGAAAAATCTGGAAAATATGATATTTCTTACCTTGATAATGCACGCTCGTCATCGAACGGTCTTATACCGTTCGGTTTCCCTGAAAATAACTTAGAATGGAATTCTTTCATTTGGAAGGAACTCTGCTTGAGAACGAGCGTCCTCTTGTGAAAGGCTAGGTTTGAGCGTTTGGCACAGCCTAGTGGTACCCAACGATCGTAATTAATTGAAGTTATAATAGTAACGCTCGGTTTTATATCCAGCATTCGTTATAAGTAGCGCTTAGTCTTATACTAAGCGTTCGTCCAAATGAGCTATCGGTCTTATACCGAGCGTTCGTTCAAATTAGTGCTCGGTCATCTACCTAGCGTTCGTCCTAAGTAGTGTTCGGTTTTATACTGAACGCTCGTCCTTATCCTTGATTCCTGCACGGACGTAAATAGCGTTCGTCCAAATTATTAGTTGACGTTCGGTCATTCACTGGCAGTCGATTTCTTTTGAATGATTATTCTCAGTAAAGTTACATACTTCTCTTTTGTATTCTTATACATTTGGATTCGGCCTAGAGCCTGTATACTTAGTTTTTTTATGAATATTGATTTCATAACTGTAGAGTCAGTTCCCCTCAACTGATTGAATAGCCACAACGTTCGTTAAGTACCTAGTGTCGTTTTCTTCAAATCTTGGAACGAGTTGTCGTAAATCCAGTCTTTAGCGTTCGTCCTCGTTCTTCAGAGGATTGAACGTTCGTTATTTTACACCCTTAAAACTAAAGATGAAAATGAAATTAAAATGTAAAATTCTGAAGTGTGAACCATGTTTGGAGAAATTTTATGATGATGGATTTTGAACGAGCGTTCCAAGGAGGAACGTCTCTATGATTTGAATGTGGGAAGTGGTGTAGTATGACCATGGTAAAGCTGCTGATGGTTGTTCATCCTGATATTCCGTGAGTGCTCGTCCTCATGTAGAGGGGAGTAGGTCATGTGTGGGAATGGCAGGAGGTCCTAGTCCTAATGAGTACTTTGGACTGATAGGGCTAACCTCGGGTGGCAACTGTTGAGTGTTTCCAGTTATCACATCACCCGAGTGCACGAACGCATGTAGATACATGGATTCATACAGTCCGGACGGTCGGTCTTGTAAGAGTTTGGATGATTAATTCTATACTGATATATATATATTATTGTTGCGTGTATTGTATGTTGATTTGCATATGTTAAATTGTATGTTAATTGTATGAATTAAATTACCTAAGCTTACCCTTGCGTTTCCTTGTGTTGTCTGCTGTTTATGTACGTCCGTCTTGTCCATGCAATGATCATCCGTGTGGATGTGAGCAGATGGCGATACCCTTTTGGAGGAGGTTGTTGAAGAAGAAAACCTAGTGGACGTTGAAGTGAAGGCCGAGACTTAGATCGTCGAGTAGGTTTAGCTTACTTAGAATTTTTGGGACGTTCGGTTATTAGCTTTTGTAAAACCGTTCGTCTTGGACCTTGGTTATTCCTGTATTAATTTTTGAACCTTGCATCTGTTTACCGTTCGGCTTTTATTGGCTGATTTATTTAAGACTGCACTGTTTAATCATGTAAATGTGATTAGTTCTAATTTATGGTAATCACTATATTTTGGGATGTTACATTAGTGGTATCAGAGCAGTTTTGTTCTCTTAAAGGACACTGTAGGTTATGGGTACACTGTGTTCTTGCTGTGTGCTTAATATGTGTTTAACGAGTTATTTTTCAACTCTTTGAACATGACTAACGCTCGTTTTTCTCTGTTCCAGAGAACGAATGGCTCCTAGGCTTCCCCCTCCTCCACAACCCAATGAATCTGATACGTCCAACAACACCAGGTTGTTGGAATCCGTAATTGATAGACTACAGCAACAGAATGTCACGTTGATGGAGCAAAACGCCACTCTGATGCAGCAAAATCATAACGCCATGCAGAGTATGGAGGCCGCTCGCGCCAACACTGAAGCGACTCAGAGGCAGTTAATGGATATCCTTGCCGCGACCAGGGGCACAGCAGGGGCGTCATCTTCTAACGTCGCCCAACCTGCAGAGTGGAGTTTGGAAAGCTTCCTACAACACCACCCTGCCAAATTCAATGGAAAAGGTCTCCCGGATGAAGCGGATCAGTGGTTGAGAGATATGGAAAGAATTTACAACGCCAAAAGATGTCCAGATGACAACCGTTTGGCGTACACTGAATATTTATTGACTGGTGAAGCTAGCCATTGGTGGTCGAGTATGAAGATGTTATTGGCTGAAGCTCAAAATCCTATCTCCTGGGAAGTGTTTAGAACTAAATTTTATGAAGAATATTTTCCGGACAGTGTACGGTTTGCTAAGGAGGTGGAATTCCTTCAATTGGTACAAGGTGGTATGTCCGTCTCGGAGTACACCAATAAATTCAAGCACCTGGTCCGTTTTAACACCATGGCTACAAGTGAAGAATGGCAATGCAGGAAGTTTGAGAATGGGTTGAGGAGCGACCTGAAGGTATTAATATCCAGTCTGTGTATTAGATCGTTTCCTGCTATGGTCGAGAGAGCAAAGGTATTGGAGAAGAACGTTGCAGAGGCAGAGCAACAGAAGAAACAACAAGTGAGTAGGGGGCCGGTGTCAGCAAGAAATACTGCGAACGTGAGGAGACCCCCGTACGCTCGTCCAACTCAATCCTCTGGCGGATCACAAGCTTTGGTCACTGTCGGCCAATCTGGACAGCCAAGGAGTTTGACGTGTTTCCAATGTGGAGGACCGCACTATAGGTGGGCTTGTCCTGAACTGACTGGTGGAAAATACTGCACTAAGTGCAGAAGGAGCGGACACTCGGATCAGGAGTGTAATATGGGAGGTCGTGCGGCAACAAGGCCGCCGAACGCTGGAAGAACACAGCAAGGGAGGGGTGGACGTGCGCAGGCAGTAGGGAGAGTATATGCGATCACGGGGGCTGAAGTTGCTCGTTCAGGTACCCTTATCACCAGCACTTGCATGTTATTTGGAAAGCCTTGCTGTGTATTGTATGACTCGGGGGCAACTCATTCCTTCATCTCGAAGGCGTGCGTTGAGAAACTGGGGCTAGTGGAGAGCAAATTACAGTTCGACTTGGTGGTGTCAACCCCAGCGGCTGGTGGGATTAAGACATCTACAGTTTGTGTTAGATGTCCTATAGAAGTTGAGGGGCGTAGATTTAAGGTGAATCTTATCTGTTTACCCCTTCAAGACTTAGAAGTAATTTTGGGGATGGATTGGTTGGCTGCCAATCGGACTCTCATAGATTGTGGGAAGAAGGAGTTAGTCTTTCCGAGTGAGGAAGAGGAGGAATTGTCAGTCACGTTCGGTCAGTTGAAGATAGACATCATGGAGGGAGCGAGTTGTTTTCTGATAATGACGCATGAAGACAAAGATATGGGGAAAGTGAATTTTGAGCGATCGTTCAATAATGAAATCAGTGGAAGACGAACGGTAGTGGATGAATTCCCGGACGTCTTTCCGGACGAAGTTCCTGGACTGCCTCCCGTTCGTGAGGTTGAATTCACGATCGACTTAGTAACAACTACCGCACCCATCTCGGTTCAACCTTATAGAATGGCACCAGCTGAGTTGGTCGAGCTCAAGAAGCAAATTGAGGAGTTGATGGATAAGAAGTTCATCCGGCCGAGCGCTTCACCTTGGGGAGCGCCTGTGTTGTTAGTAAAGAAAAAGGATGACAGCTCTCGGCTCTGCATTGATTATAGGCAACTCAATAAGCTGACCATCAAGAACAAGTATCCACTGCCAAGGATTGACGACCTACTGGATCAGCTGTAGGGTGCGAGTGTATTTTCAAAGATTGATTTGCGTTCGGGCTATCACCAAATTAGAGTGAAGGAAGAAGACGTCCAGAAGACTGCCTTCCGGTCTCGTTATGGACATTATGAATATGTGGTGATGCCTTTTGGAGTGACGAACGCGCCTGCAATCTTCATGGACTATATGAACCGGATTTTCAGACCGTACCTGGACAAGTTCGTGGTGGTGTTTATTGACGACATTCTCATTAATTCCAAGAGCTATGACGAGCATGAAGACCACTTGAGGACAGTGTTGAGCGTGTTGAGAGAGAAAGAATTGTATGCTAAGCTATCAAAGTGTGAATTCTGGATGAAGGAAATCCAGTTTTTGGGGCACGTCGTTTCTGTTGGAGGTATTTCAGTGGATCCGGCCAAGGTGAAAGCAGTCCTGGATTGGGAAAGTCCACGCTCGGTCACAGAGGTTAGAAGTTTCGTAGGGCTCGCGGGCTATTATAGACGATTCATTGAGGGATTCTCCAAGATAGTAGCTCCGCTGACTCATCTCACCAGGAAGGATCAACCGTTCGCCTGGACCGATCGGTGTGAGGAAAGCTTTCAAAAATTGAAGAGAAAATTGACGAGCGCCCCAGTGTTGGTCATTCCTGACACGGCCAAACCTTTTGAAGTATATTGTGATGCGTCTTATCAAGGTTTGGGCTGCGTATTGATGCAGGAAAGGAAAGTAGTGGCGTACGCTTCTAGGCAGCTGAAAGTTCATGAGAAGAATTACCCCACGCACGACTTGGAGTTAGCAGCAGTCGTGTTTGCACTAAAGATTTGGAGGCATTACCTGTATGGAGCAACGTTTCAAGTCTTTAGTGATCACAAGAGTCTCAAGTACCTCTTTGATCAAAAGGAGTTGAATATGAGGCAAAGGAGGTGGCTCGAATTCTTGAAGGATTATGAGTTTGAGCTGTTGTATCATCCTGGAAAAGCTAATGTGGTAGCGGACGCTTTGAGTAGGAAAGCAGTCAGGGTCTCGGCAATGATGGTGAAAGAGCTAAGCTTGGTGGAAAGTTTTAAAGACCTCAGGTTACAGTTCGACTTAGGAGCGAACGTTATTAGATGTTGTAACCTTAGAATTTCCAGTGATGTGTTCGACCGGATCAGAATGAAGCAGCGTGAGGACGAAGACTTAGGGAAGATATTGAGTACGCTCGGCATAGATCAGGCTAAGGAGTTCAATACTGGAACAGACGGTTTACTGTGCTATATGGGTAGAACGTGCGTTCCAAACGATGGTGAGCTGAAGAGAATTATCTTGGAGGAAGGGCATCACAGCCGTCTTAGCATGCATCCTGGCATGACTAAGATGTATCAAGACCTCCGTAAATCATTCTGGTGACCGGGAATGAAAAGTGACGTTGCACGCTTTGTAGCATTCTGTTTGACTTGTCAGCGAGCGAAGGCTGAACACCAAAGACCAGGCGGTTTGCTGCAGTCGTTGGAGATTCCAGAATGGAAGTGGGACAGCATCTCCATGGATTTCGTGACCCATCTACCACGCACGGTCAGAAATCATGATTCAATCTGGGTGATCGTGGATAGACTAACGAAGAGCGCCCACTTCCTAGCCGTTAACTTGAAGATGTCGATGACCAACTTGGCCAAGCTGTACATTAAAGAGATCGTTCGGTTGCATGGAGTTCCTTCGAGCATCATTTCGGACCGAGACACGAGATTCACATCTCGGTTTTGGCAATCTTTACAAGGAGAATTGGGAAGCAAGTTGCAGATGAGTTCGGCTTATCACCCTCAGACGGACGACCAATCTGAGCGAACCATCCAGACGCTCGAGGATTTATTGAGGACGTGCGTCCTAGATCATATGGGAGTATGGGATGAGGTTCTGCCGCTAGTGGAATTCACTTACAACAACAGCTTTCAAGCAAGCATAGGAATGGCACCGTTTGAAGCTCTCTACGGAAGAAAATGTCGAACGCCACTTTGTTGGTTTCAGGAAGGAGAGAACGTGCTAACCGGACCTGAACTGATCCAGCAAACGACCGAGAAGGTGAAGTTGGTCTAGGAGCGATTGAAGACGTCTCAAAGCAGGCAGAAATCTTATGCTGATAAGAGAAAAAGACCTTTAGAGTTCGCTGCAGGAGACCACGTTTTTCTTAGACTGAATCCGATCACTGGAGTGGGAAGAGTCGTTCGTCCAAAGAAGTTATCTTTCAAATTCATAGGACCGTACCAAATTTTGAAGAAGATCGGACCAGTGGCGTACGAGTTGTCTTTACCTCCTCAACTGTCCAACCTTCATCCAGTCTTCCACGTTTCCCAACTCCGGAAGTATATAGCTGATCCCTCACACACACTGGAGTTGGAAGACGTCCAGCTTCGCCAAGACCGAGCGCTGGAGATGCAACCCGTTCGTGTGGAAGATAGTCGCACCAAGTTCTACAGGGGAAAGAGCGTCCATTTAGTGAAAGTGGTGTGGGACGCGAAGACTGGCGACTCAACATGGGAGGTTGAAGACGCTATGAAGGAGTTATATCCTCATTTGTTTCCGGGTAAGCTTTAATTTTCGAGGACGAAAATTTTTGTAGTTAGGGGGAATGTGGGACCCTGGAAAATTAATTCTGATAAACACCTTGTCAAATCAAAATTTATGTATGGAAACCCCTCTGCAGTGCATTAAAAACGCACATTCATAACTCTGCCACTCACTGCCAAGTGTCACCAAGATAGAATGGGAGTCAGTAATGGGGGTACAGGTGTCGACAGGGGAGACGCACGTTCGTGCGGATGTGGGAGGAACAAAAAGAAATTTCTGGAAAACCCTTCCTCTCTCCTGCACTCATCTTCTTCCTCCAAACTCAGACCCCATTCTCTCCTCCTTCTCTCTAGAACCTTTCATCTTCTCTCTACTATAACTCACCACCATCTCCTCCGATCACGTTTCAGAAACCATAGGAGCATTTCCGGAGTTGTGAGCTTCAATCTGAACCGAACAACTTCCGATTCTGAAACCGGTAAGCCTCTGAACTCTAAACGCTCGTTTCTGGAGTTCATGTGAGCCCAAACTCAACTGCATTCAGGGATGTAATCTCAGTTCTTCTACGTTTCTCTTGATTAGATTTAGTGAAGGACTTAAGGAAGTCGTTGAGCGTAGAAAAAGCCATAGTTGGGCGAATCAAAAATCACTCTCTTAGGGCGTTCACTACTTAACCAGGTAAGGGAAGCTTAGTAATTTAATTGATACTTGTATGTAACGTGAAAGCATGATGTGATGATGTGAACTGGATATATGAGCAATATGTTTTGTAATGATGCATGAACGAACACTGTTTTTGATTGAATATGGGTGATATTGTTTGAACTGTATGTTGATGATGAAATGTATGAATTGGAAAAATGGATAAGTTATGTAGAGTATGAGATGATAATATGAATTCTATAAAGTATGTGATTTATGATTGAGATAAAATTATAAGATATGAATTGTATGAAAAATGTGGAGTTAATGTAGATGAAAAATCTGGAAAATATGATATTTCTTACCTTGATAATGCACGCTCGTCATCGAACGGTCTTATACCGTTCGGTTTCCCTGAAAATAACTTAGAATGGAATTCTTTCATTTGGAAGGAACTCTGCTTGAGAACGAGCGTCCTCTTGTGAAAGGCTAGGTTTGAGCGTTCGGCACAGCCTAGTGGTACCCAACGATCGTAATTAATTGAAGTTATAATAGTAACGCTCGGTTTTATATCCAGCATTCGTTATAAGTAGCGCTTAGTCTTATACTAAGCGTTCGTCCAAATGAGCTATCGGTCTTATACCGAGCGTTCGTTCAAATTAGTGCTCGGTCATCTACCTAGCGTTCGTCCTAAGTAGTGTTCGGTTTTATACTGAACGCTCGTCCTTATCCTTGATTCCTGCACGGACGTAAATAGCGTTCGTCCAAATTATTAGTTGACGTTCGGTCATTCACTGGCAGTCGATTTCTTTTGAATGATTATTCTCAGTAAAGTTAAATACTTCTCTTTTGTATTCTTATACATTTGGATTCGGCCTAGAGCCTGTATACTTAGTTTTTTTATGAATATTGATTTCATAATTGTAGAGTCAGTTCCCCTCAACTGATTGAATAGCCACAACGTTCGTTAAGTACCTAGTGTCGTTTTCTTCAAATCTTGGAACGAGTTGTCGTAAATCCAGTCTTTAGCGTTCGTCCTCGTTCTTCAGAGGATTGAACGTTCGTTATTTTACACCCTTAAAACTAAAGATGAAAATGAAATTAAAATGTAAAATTCTGAAGTGTGAACCATGTTTGGAGAAATTTTATGATGATGGATTTTGAACGAGCGTTCCAAGGAGGAACGTCTCTATGATTTGAATGTGGGAAGTGGTGTAGTATGACCATGGTAAAGCTGCTGATGGCTGTTCATCCTGATATTTCGTGAGTGCTCGTCCTCATGTAGAGGGGAGTAGGTCATGTGTGGGAATGGCAGGAGGTCCTAGTCCTAATGAGTACTTTGGACTGATAGGGCTAACCTCGGGTGGCAGCTGTTGAGTGTTTCCAGTTATCACATCACCCGAGTGCACGAACGCATGTAGATACATGGATTCATACAGTCCGGACGGTCGGTCTTGTAAGAGTTTGGATGATTAATTCTATACTGATATATATATATTGTTGTTGCGTGTATTGTATGTTGATTTGCATATGTTAAATTGTATGTTAATTGTACGAATTAAATTACCTAAGCTTACCCTTGCGTTTCCTTGTGTTGTCTGCTGTTTATGTATGTCCGTCTTGTCCATGCAATGATCATCCGTGTGGATGTGAGCAGATGGCGATACCCTTTTGGAGGAGGTTGTTGAAGAAGAAAACCTAGTGGACGTTGAAGTGAAGGCCGAGACTTAGATCGTCCAGTAGGTTTAGCTTACTTAGAATTTTTGGGACGTTCGGTTATTAGCTTTTGTAAAACCGTTCGTCTTGGACCTTGGTTATTCCTGTATTAATTTTTGAACCTTGTATCTGTTTACCGTTCGGCTTTTATTGGCTGATTTATTTAAGACTGCACTGTTTAATCATGTAAATGTGATTAGTTCTAATTTATGGTAATTACTATATTTTGGGATGTTACAAAATCAAACCAGTAACATAAATCAAATTAATAAATTAATTACAATATAAATGTGTAGATAATATTAAATAAAAAGCTGAGAAAAGCTGATATATAAAAAAGTATTAAGTGGAGGGTAAAATATTGGTACATATAAAATGTTGGAATGTAAAATATTACCAAAAAGAAATTTACTTGACTATTTGATGCATTCAAATTCTCCACCAGCTCTCTGCAATCTCAAACCGCTTCATCATTGTAGCATGAAGCACCCGCATCAATAGACAAATTACAAATACTATATAGTTAGAACAGTTAACAGAAAAATGATAAAGCCTTTTTTCTTTTTTATTGATTCTTATTCTTATAGAAATGATTGAACTGAAACACAATAAGTAAATTTCTTTATAAACACACTAAGTAATCTAAATAGGTTAAATGGTTAAATAGTAGAAACCAAGCCGCCTCTAAAAACAAATAGAAGAAATCAAGGATATCTTTACTTATACCATTCATCACAAATCTAAGCATAGAATAGATATATTATCTTCCACCTGGATACCGACATGACTGCAGAGATAAAAATCAAATCATGTTGGATGACAGAACAAACTATAATGTTTAAAAAACTAGCCCCTGCATCATAATTAACATACATTAAAAATACATACCTATAAAATATACTTCATTGTCAAAATTCCATCATTCCAAAAGAAAAAAAACAACATTCAGAATTAGAAAAGAGGATGTCTAATCCTAGTATTACCGCTATAATTATCCTCTTAAAGAAGCAAAAACTGTAACAATTCATTTTGCTATCACATTCAAACATGCAACACCGCTATAATTATCCTCTTCATCCACAAATGGCTCCTCTAATGCCTTTCATTATTTGTGATCAAACCCTGTATTAACATGACAAAAAGAAACCTCCATTACAAAGAAAAATGAAAAAGATTGATCAACGGCGAGAAGCCCAATTTGTTAAAGAAAACGGTTGCTATGTCAGCAGTTGGTGAGCGAGCAGCGATTGCAACGTCGATGCCTTTCTCTTTGAGCCCTAACAGTATGCCACAGTATGCCTTTGGCGTGAGGATACAGAGAGCGCATTTTAATATGAAGAGTAGAAAGTTATCAAGAATGAACAATATCATATTAGCTCTCTTAGACATTTAAACAAACACTTTATGAGCAGAATTAACATATAATACTCAGAATTAAGACAAAACATGCCAATACAAATTCAACCTTACATGAATCAGAGAAAAACATCAAAACAGAGATGCGAAACAGTGTCAACACAATAATGAATCAAATGAAAACACGACACAAAGGAGAGAGATACTTAGCTTTTGAATTGCGTGGAAGAATCAGAGCTCTGAATACCACCTGATGGAAGAGGCTCCAAGGAAAAGGACTGAATGCACAACGCGAGCTGATTTAAAGGATCTTGAAGCTTCTTTGAGAATGAAACGCAGCGAAATAACGAGGAATTAGAGATCAAGAAAGATTCTACCAAGACCTAATGGCGATAACCTTTGCACCAACCCTAGGCAAAAATATAAGAGAGAATTTGAAGGAGAACGAACCGAATCAGAGATAGGATTCACAGAAACCCTAAATAGAGTAGGAACCCTAATCTGAACTAAAGGAACCCAAGAAAGGGAGGAAACTTAAAATGAACCGATTAATCGGTTCAAAACGAGATTGAACGGTGGAAAAGAATTTTCAATCGGAGGAAAAGCTTTTAAACGGAGTAAAAGAGGATTTAATCGGTGAAACTTCAAGAAAATGGTGAAAGGATGACGAAACCCTAGAAAGAGATGAAGATAATCGGTGGAAGAGGAATTTTGTTGTTAAATAGGCTGAGGAAGGAAAGAAATATGAAATAAGATAATGAATCTGTGAAGAGAAAGAAAACTTACCGTTGATGGTGAGCTCTCGAGAAGAAAATGAACGTGGCTGATGATGCAGTCTGAATGAAGACGTGGCAAAGGAAGAACGCGTGGCTACAAGGATGGAAGGAAGAAGAAAGAAGTAAGGGTGTGAGATGAGGAAACAAAACCATCTGAGGGTTTCTTCTACTGAGAAAAAGGGAGAAGAAAGAATTTATGGGTTTTTTTTTATCCGAAATGAAGGAAGAAAGGAAGGGTGATAACAGTTGAAAAACTGTTATTTTCATGCTTAAATTGATACTAAAAGCAACCTTTAACACTTAGAAACTAGCTTGAAATCATGCTTTTATTCATATTTTCAGAAATAAGAGAGCTGGACAGGTTTATGCTTGATTTCAGTGTTTTTGTGCAGGTTTTAAGGTGAATTTGGTGAACGAAGTGAAGAAGGAGAGAGATGAAATCAGAAAAGACATCAAAAAGTGAAAAAGGAGAAGACGCAACTGCCGCTCAGCGGCAGTTTACCGCTGAGCGGCACTCAGGAGTTCACGTTGGAACCGCTGAGGGGCAAAATGGCCGCTGAGGGGAAGAAACTACTCACGCACTTACCGCTGAGCGGTACTTTACCGCTGAGCGGCACACTTATGGGCTTGGACCTAGATTTTTTGTAATTGTAGAATAGTATATAAGCTTTAGGACGTCCTAGGATTTGTATCTTTGGCAGAAACGAAGCAAACACTCTATTTTTCACCCCTTGGAGGTAGATTGGGAGATGGTGACAGCTCTGCTCTTCTCTCTCTCGGGTTTTTCTATCTCTTTCATTCTTTCATTATTATTCATCTAGGTTCACCATGAATATGGTGAACTAAACCTTGTATGTTTGTTGGGGAATCAATGTAATCTTTTGAAGCTCTCATATATGGAATTTGTGCTTGCATCTTAATCTAAGACTTATGCTTTCTTTCATCATTAGTTAGGGTTTTTCCTCTTTGCTCAATGCTTGCTTTGTTTAACTCATTCAATGCATGATTATTGGTTTTGTCGATACGGGAACGTACGGGGAAGTCTAGATCCGGGGAATTTCTCCCAATAGTATATTGGTTGCCTTAAGCTCCTGTGCTAAAAAAACTAATTATTAGGAATGCTAGGAATTGTATGAACTCGTAATTAGGGAGAAGCCTTCTTGAAAGGTAATTTAGAGAGTGGCATTAACACTGATGACTGGAATGTTGAATTCCTAAAATATATGAGAGTGGATAAGATGAAATTGACCCCCAACAACATATTCATCAATATATTTCATTGAAAGTGCTTGTCTTTTGTTTTAGCCATTGATCAACCTCATGCATACATGTTTATTTTCGTCTTTTGCATAGTAAAATCCAATTATTTCGTTCTTAAGTCTTAGCTAATCAACAAATCACATAACTAAACTAGGCCGTGAGTCCTTTGGGAGAACGATACTTGGTCTTACCGAGTTTATTACTTGAAACGATTCGGTCATACTTGCCGATTGTTAAACAAGTTTGTGACATCATATTTTGGTGATCATAAATTTGTGCATCAAGTTTTTGGCGCCGTTGCCGGGGACTCGTGGTTTAACTGGTTAATTTGTGTGATTATTGATTATCTTTGACTTGAATTTTGAATTTTTAATTTTGAATTTCTGTTTTTATTTTTTTCTATTTTTATTTTTTTCTGTTTTTATTTTATTTTCTGTTTTTATTTTTATTTTTCTGTTTTCTGTTTTTATCTTCTCATCTCAAATTTTATATCTTCTCCTATATCTTTTTGTGCTAACCAAATATTCTAGGGTTTTGTGTTCTTGTGTATGCAGGAGGCAATTCGAACTAGGAGAAAGATAACTGCAGAACCTCTTCTTGAAGGTTTAGACGAGAGTAGACGGAGGAGAAGAATCCGAACATCTAGAGAACTTTTCCCTCCTCCGGAAACTCTGTTGCAACCATCAACACAAGGTTCTGTTCATAGCACAGAAAATATGGAGAACAACAATGTCAGAAGAACTCTTGCTGATTACACCAATATAGCTGGACCTCAGCACTTTAATAGTATAGCTAGACCTAGAGTCAATGCAGCTAATATGGAGGTCAAACCAGCACTGATCCAACTGGTGAAAAGCAACCAATTCAATGGGTTATCTCATGAAAGCCCATATGAGCACCTCACTACATTCAATGAGATTTGCAATACAGTGAAGATTAATGGGGTGCCAGATGAAGCGATCAAACTTAGCTTGTTTCCTTTCTCATTGGGAGGCAATCCTAAACTTTGGTTGAATTCTTTCCCAGAAGGAAGTTTCACAGAATGGGAAGCAGTGGTAACAAAGTTTTTAAACAAGTACTTTCCACAATCAAAGGTGACAAAAGGCAAGCAAGAGATTTCTTCATTTAGGCAACGCATGGAATAATCACTGGGGCATGCATGGGATAGATACAAAAGTTTGCTAAGAAAAACACCCACGCATGGCTTTGAAGAACAGGAAGTAGTCTTAACTTTCCTTGGAGGACTTGGTTCACAAACCAAGATGATGCTTGATGCCTCAGCAGGAGGCAATATTAAATGGAAAACTCCAGAGGAAGCCACAGAAATTATAGAAAACATGGCTACTAGTGAGAACGAACTCAACATTGAAAGAGGATATCTTAGTCAGAAGGAGTTGTTACAATTAAATGATGCTTTGCTTATTCAAAATAGAATTATCTCTCAACAGCTGGAAGAAGTAATTATGAAGCTTTCTCAAATACCACAAGAAATACAACAGGTCTCAATGGTTCAAGTGCAACAGCAAAAATGGCAAATGCAATCTATTCCAGTTGAGAAAACAACAAAACTTGAAGAGACTTTCCAAAGATTCTTGAAGACGAATGCATCTTATTGTCAGAATGTAGATGCTGCATTTAAAAATATGGAGGTCTATGTTGAGCAAATAATTGACAAGATGAAACATGATAATCTCAGAAAGGAGTGTAAAACTGTTGTGACCAGAAGTGGTAGAGTGTTAGAGGAGAGAAAAAAAGGAAGAGAGGAGAAAGAAAATGAGAGTGAGAGTGAAAAAGAAACATGTGAGTGGAAAGAAAAAGTTGAGAGAGAGAAAAAGAAAAAAGAAGAAGATGAGAGGAGAGAAAAAAAAGAGAGAGAAGAAAGAGAGGAGAGACAAAAAGAAAAAGAGTGTGAAAAGCTACTTCCTTATCCAAAGAGTTATTCAAGGAAGGAGAAAGAAAAGCAGTTGGAAAGATTCATGGAGTTGTTTAAGAAGCTGGAGATCACTATACCATTCTCTGAAGCATTGCAACAGATGCCAGCATATGCAAAGTTTTTGAAGGAACTCCTTACAAAGAAACACAAGTATATTGAAAAGGAAACTATCAATGTACAGGGTAACTACAGTGCAATTATACAGAAACGACCTCCTAAACTTAAAGATCCAGGAAGCTTCACTATTCCATGCACCATAGGAGATGTGAAAGTTGGAAGAGCATTGATTGATTTGGGAGCTAGTATTAATTTAATGTCGCTATCCATGTGCAAAACAATTCAGGGTTTGGAAATTAAACCAACCAGAATGGCTCTTCAATTGGCGGATAGGTCTCTTAAATATCCATATGGAGTGGTTGAAGATGTTCTAGTGAAGGTTGACAAATTTGTATTCCCAGTGGATTTTATTGTGATGGAGATGGAAGGGAATAGTGATGTTCCTCTTATTCTTGGGAGACCTTTTATGAAGACTGCTAGAGTTTTAATTGATGTAGAGAATGGTAAGCTTAAATTGAGAGTTGATGATGAAGAAGTCACTTTTGACGTATCCACGGCCATGACATATCCAAATGATGACAAAGCATGTTTTCAATTTGATGAACTTGATGAAGTTTGTATGGTGCAAGAAAGGATGGTGCAAAATATTTCTCCATTGGAAAAAACTCTCATTGATGCATGCACAAGATTTTTATGGAAGAAGATTATAAACCAAGTGCTCAACCACAGAGAAGGTTAAATCCTGTCATGAAGGAGGTGGTTAGAAAAGAAGTGTTGAAACTGCTAGAAGTTGGTATCATCTATCCAATCTCTGATAGTGAATGGGTGAGTCCAGTACAGGTGGTTCCAAAGAAAGGTGGGATGACAGTAATTTATAATGATAAGAATGAACTCATTCCTACTAGGACAGTTACTGGCTAACGTATGTGCATTGATTACAGGAAGCTAAATAAAGCCACTAGGAAAGATCATTTTCCTCTTCCTTTCATGGATCAGATGTTAGAAAGGTTATCAGGTCAGGCTTTCTATTGTTTTCTAGATGGATATTCTGGATACAATCAAATTGTGGTAGACCCAAAAGATCAGGAGAAGACTGCCTTTACTTGTCCTTTTGGTATCTTTGCATATAGAAAAATGTCATTTGGATTGTGTAATGCCCCAGCTACATTTCAAAGGTGTATGCAGGCAATTTTTGCAGATCTCTTGGAAAAATGCATTGAAGTATTCATGGATGATTTCTCAGTTTTTGGAAATTCTTTCCAAAGATGTTTGGCTAATCTGAACATTGTTCTCAAAAGATGTGTTCAGACAAATCTTGTTCTTAATTGGGAGAAATGTCATTTCATGGTAACTGAAGGAATTGTACTGGGGCATAAAATCTCTGCTAAAGGAATTGAGGTAGATAAAGCTAAAGTAGAAGTCATTAAGAAACTGCCTCCACCAACAAATGTAAGGGGGATTAGGAGTTTTCTTGGTCATGCTGGGTTCTATAGAAGATTTATCAAAGATTTCTCAAAAATTGCTAAACCATTGAGTAATCTTTTGATGAAGGATGCTCCTTTTGTGATGAATGAAGATTGTTTGAAAGCTTTTGACACATTGAAGAATAAACTAGTGTCAGCTCCAGTAATTGTAGCGCCAGATTGGAATCAGAATTTTGAATTAATGTGTGATGCGAGTGATTATGCAATAGGAGTTGTCCTTGGCCAGAGAAAAGAACAAACGTTTCACCCAATTTATTATGCTAGCAAAGTTCTGAATGATGCTCAATTGAATTATGCTACCACAGAAAAAGAATTCCTGGCTATTGTGTATGCTTTAGAGAAATTTAGACCTTATCTCATTGGGTCTAAGATGATTGTCTATACAGATCATGCAGCTATCAAATATTTGTTGACAAAGCCAGGGTCTAAGCCACGTCTGATTAGATGGGTACTACTGTTTCAAGAATTTGATGTAGAAATCCGTGATAAGAAAGGAAGTGAGAACTTGATTGCTGATCATTTGTCACGGTTAGTCAACAATGAGGTCACTAGCAAGGAATCCGAAATCTGGGAATCTTTTTCAGATGAAACACTTATGTATATTCAGCAGAGGCCTTGGTTTGCTGATATGGCTAATTTCAAAGCTGCAAGGGTCATGCCAGAAGACCTAACTTGGCAACAAAGAAAGAAATTTTTGCATGATGTCAAGCAGTTTGTTTGGGATGATCCTTATTTGTTCAAGATTGAAGCAGATAATCTTCTGAGGAGATGTGTGACAAATGAAGAAGCAGAAGGAATTCTCTGGCATTGTCATGATTCACCTTATGGAGGACATTTTAATGGGGAAAGAACAACAGCAAAAGTCCTTCAATCAGGGTTTTATTGGCCAACTTTGTTTAAAGATGCCCATAATCATGCTAGAATTTGTGATAAATGTCAAAGAGCAGGGACGATCACTAAACGTCATGAAATGCCATTACAAGGCATTTTAGAGGTTGAGATTTTTGATTGCTGGGGTATTGACTTTGTTGGACCCTTCCCTCCATCTTTCAACAATGAATATATTCTGGTAGTAGTGGATTATGTGAGTAAATGGGTGGAAGCATTAGCTTGTCCTAAAAATGATGCTAGCACGGTAATTAAATTCTTGAAGAGGCAAATATTCTCACGTTTTGGCACTCCAAGAGTGTTGATCAGTGATGGAGGATCTCATTTTTGCAATTATTAGCTAGAGAAAGTACTCAAACATTATGGAGTAAAACATAAGGTAGCTGCACCTTATCATCCACAAACCAATGGACAAGCTGAGGTATCTAACAGGGAGATAAAAAGGATCCTGGAAAAAATAGTGACTTCATCAAGAAAGGATTGGTCTCTTAAATTGGATGATGCTCTTTGGGCTTATAGGACAGCAATGAAGACGTCTATGGGATTATCACCATTTCAATTAGTCTATGGGAAAGCATGCCATTTTCCAGTAGAATTGGAGCATAGAGCGTTATGGGCTTTGAAATTTTTGAATTTTGATCCTTATGAAACTCAATGCACACGCAGAAGGCAGATTTTGGAGCTTAAAGAAATGCGATTACATGCTTATGATTCATCCAAGGCTTACAAAGACAAGATCAAATTTTATCATGACAGGAAGTTGGTGAATAGAGTTTTCAATCCAGGACAACAGGTACTATTGTTCAATTCAAGATTGAAGATATTTCCTGGGAAGCTGAAGTCAAAATGGTCAGGACCATTTGTGATAAAAGAAGTACATCCGCATGGAGCAATTGAAATATTTAATCCAGCTTCCGATGATCCACAGAGAAGTTGGGTGGTGAATGGTCAACGTCTCAAGCCCTATCTAGGGGGAGAGGTGCAACAATTTGCCACAATGATGTTGTTGGTTGATCCTTGAAAGTTTGGGTCAGGCTCGTGACGTTAAACAAGCACTTACTGGGAGGCAACCTAGTGTTCTGTACGTATTTTATGCTTTTAGAGTAGGGTTTGATGTACTCTATTGGACACCTGGTTTGTTATGATGGTTTGTTATTAACTGTAATTGTTTGATAAGTAATGCTTGATGATGCTTATTGATTGATTGATGTTGAGATGATGTGCACATTAAAATGCTCATATAGGTGATTCACAAGCTTTGTGAACAAATGCAGGATATTATGATTGTGATTGTGAAATTAAGCAGGATGTGTATGTCAAATGTGAATGAGCTTATATGTGAGGTTTTGAGCTCTAAAGTTGTTATTGTTAAATGCTATTATTTTGAAAGCATGAATGATTTTGCCCAGGTTTTCTATGATTGAATCAATTGCTTGTTTTGCATCATATGATCAAGGCCATTTGTTGGAACCCTTTTTATTGGCCAAATTTATAAAGTTAGCCCACTAAAAGAGAACACTTTGTGTTCTATCCTTTGAACCCTTAGCCTTGAACATAAATTGAAAACCCTTGATTGAAAATCTTTACCTTGAGTTAAGTAGAAGATATTGTGTGGTATTGTTAAATGTTTAAGTTTGGGGTTATTGGGAAAAACATGAAAAAGGAAAAGCATTGAGCTAAGAGCTAAAAAGTAAGAATATGCAAAGAAAAAGAAAAGAAAAGAAAAAAAAAAAGAAGCAAAGCTCAATGCAAATGCAAAAGGCAAGTTGGGAAAAATAAGAATAATTGTGTTGATTATGATTCTCTTAACTCAAGGATTTTGTGATCCAGAAAAACCAATTTTCTTGTTAGCCCAACCACATTATAAGCCATTGAAAAGTCCTTGTGATGATGCATGCTTGTGAATGTTTTTGATTATGGTAAAATGAAAGGCAAAGTTGATTCATGTGACATTGTGATAGTAGAGTGAATGAGTGATTACCTCTTATACACTTGTGCGTGAGTGAAACACTTTACCTAGTGAGGAAATATTCCATGAACACATGAACATCCATGCGTAATTGATTGATCATTCATGAAAAATAGCATTTGTTGGAATTTAAATGACTTTGTGAACACTAAAGCATGTGCACATCTTGATTGAACCCTTGGTCATAAGTTTGATTGAAGTTTTTACTTATCTTGAAAAAGAGGATCTTTGAATAAGTGAACCATCATATGAATTGGTAGAATATTGAGTTACATCCTGTTTGCTTGAGGACAACCAAAGTTCTAAGTTTGGGGTTGTGATAACAGTTGAAAAACTGTTATTTTCATGCTTAAATTGATACTAAAAGCAACCTTTAACACTTAGAAACTAGCTTGAAATCATGCTTTTATTCATATTTTCAGAAATAATAGAACTGGACAGGTTTATGCTTGATTTCAGTGTTTTTGTGCAGGTTTTAAGGTGAATTTGGTGAAAGAAGTGAAGAAGGAGAGAGATGAAATCAGAAAAGACATCAAAAAGTGCAAAAGGAGAAGACGCAACTACCGCTCAGTGGCAGTTTACCGCTAAGCGGCACTCAGGAGTTCACGTTGGAACCGCTGAGGGGCAAAATGGCCGCTGAGGGGAAGAAACTACTCACGCACTTACCGCTGAGCAGTACTTTACCGCTGAGCGGCACACTTATGGGCTTGGACCTAGATTTTTTGTAATTTTAGAATAGTATATAAGCTTTAGGACGTCCTAGGGTTTGTATCTTTGGCAGAAACGAAGCAAACACTCTCTTTTTCACCCCTTGGGGGTAGATTGGGAGATGGTGACAGCTCTGCTCTTCTCTCTCTCGGGTTTTTCTATCTCTTCCATTCTTTCATTATTATTCATCTAGGTTCACCATGAATATGGTGAACTAAACCTTGTATGTTTGTTGGGGAATCAATGTAATCTTTTGAAGCTCTCATATATGGAATTTGTGCTTGCATCTTAATCTAAGACTTATGCTTTCTTTCATCATTAGTTAGGGTTTTTCCTCTTTGCTCAATGCTTGCTTTGTTTAACTCATTCAATGCATGATTATTGGTTTTGTCGATACGGGAACGTACGGGGAAGTCTAGATCCGGGGAATTTCTCCCAATAGTATATTGGTTGCCTTAAGCTCCTGTGCTAAAAAAACTAATTATTAGGAATGCTAGGAATTGTATGAACTCGTAATTAGGGAGAAGCCTTCTTGAAAGGTAATTTAGAGAGTGGCATTAACACTGATGACTGGAATGTTGAATTCCTAAAATATATGAGAGTGGATAAGATGAAATTGACCCCCAACAACATATTCATCAATATATTTCATTGAAAGTGCTTGTCTTTTGTTTTAGCCATTGATCAACCTCATGCATACATGTTTATTTTCGTCTTTTGCATAGTAAAATCCAATTATTTCGTTCTTAAGTCTTAGCTAATCAACAAATCACATAACTAAACTAGGCCGTGAGTCCTTTGGGAGAACGATACTTGGTCTTACCGAGTTTATTACTTGAAACGATTCGGTCATACTTGCCGATTGTTAAACAAGTTTGTGACATCATATTTTGGTGATCATAAATTTGTGCATCAAGTTTTTGGCGCCGTTGCCGGGGACTCGTGGTTTAACTGGTTAATTTGTGTGATTATTGATTATCTTTGACTTGAATTTTGAATTTTTAATTTTGAATTTCTGTTTTTATTTTTTTCTATTTTTATTTTTTTCTGTTTTTATTTTATTTTCTGTTTTTATTTTTATTTTTCTGTTTTCTGTTTTTATCTTCTCATCTCAAATTTTATATCTTCTCCTATATCTTTTTGTGCTAACCAAATATTCTAGGGTTTTGTGTTCTTGTGTATGCAGGAGGCAATTCGAACTAGGAGAAAGATAACTGCAGAACCTCTTCTTGAAGGTTTAGACGAGAGTAGACGGAGGAGAAGAATCCGAACATCTAGAGAACTTTTCCCTCCTCCGGAAACTCTGTTGCAACCATCAACACAAGGTTCTGTTCATAGCACAGAAAATATGGAGAACAACAATGTCAGAAGAACTCTTGCTGATTACACCAATATAGCTGGACCTCAGCACTTTAATAGTATAGCTAGACCTAGAGTCAATGCAGCTAATATGGAGGTCAAACCAGCACTGATCCAACTGGTGAAAAGCAACCAATTCAATGGGTTATCTCATGAAAGCCCATATGAGCACCTCACTACATTCAATGAGATTTGCAATACAGTGAAGATTAATGGGGTGCCAGATGAAGCGATGAAACTTAGCTTGTTTCCTTTCTCATTGGGAGGCAATCCTAAACTTTGGTTGAATTCTTTCCCAGAAGGAAGTTTCACAGAATGGGAAGCAGTGGTAACAAAGTTTTTAAACAAGTACTTTCCACAATCAAAGGTGACAAAAGGCAAGCAAGAGATTTCTTCATTTAGGCAACGCATGGAATAATCACTGGGGCATGCATGGGATAGATACAAAAGTTTGCTAAGAAAAACACCCACGCATGGCTTTGAAGAACAGGAAGTAGTCTTAACTTTCCTTGGAGGACTTGGTTCACAAACCAAGATGATGCTTGATGCCTCAGCAGGAGGCAATATTAAATGGAAAACTCCAGAGGAAGCCACAGAAATTATAGAAAACATGGCTACTAGTGAGAACGAACTCAACATTGAAAGAGGATATCTTAGTCAGAAGGAGTTGTTACAATTAAATGATGCTTTGCTTATTCAAAATAGAATTATCTCTCAACAGCTGGAAGAAGTAATTATGAAGCTTTCTCAAATACCACAAGAAATACAACAGGTCTCAATGGTTCAAGTGCAACAGCAAAAATGGCAAATGCAATCTATTCCAGTTGAGAAAACAACAAAACTTGAAGAGACTTTCCAAAGATTCTTGAAGACGAATGCATCTTATTGTCAGAATGTAGATGCTGCATTTAAAAATATGGAGGTCTATGTTGAGCAAATAATTGACAAGATGAAACATGATAATCTCAGAAAGGAGTGTAAAACTGTTGTGACCAGAAGTGGTAGAGTGTTAGAGGAGAGAAAAAAAGGAAGAGAGGAGAAAGAAAATGAGAGTGAGAGTGAAAAAGAAACATGTGAGTGGAAAGAAAAAGTTGAGAGAGAGAAAAAGAAAAAAGAAGAAGATGAGAGGAGAGAAAAAAAAGAGAGAGAAGAAAGAGAGGAGAGACAAAAAGAAAAAGAGTGTGAAAAGCTACTTCCTTATCCAAAGAGTTATTCAAGGAAGGAGAAAGAAAAGCAGTTGGAAAGATTCATGGAGTTGTTTAAGAAGCTGGAGATCACTATACCATTCTCTGAAGCATTGCAACAGATGCCAGCATATGCAAAGTTTTTGAAGGAACTCCTTACAAAGAAACACAAGTATATTGAAAAGGAAACTATCAATGTACAGGGTAACTACAGTGCAATTATACAGAAACGACCTCCTAAACTTAAAGATCCAGGAAGCTTCACTATTCCATGCACCATAGGAGATGTGAAAGTTGGAAGAGCATTGATTGATTTGGGAGCTAGTATTAATTTAATGTCGCTATCCATGTGCAAAACAATTCAGGGTTTGGAAATTAAACCAACCAGAATGGCTCTTCAATTGGCGGATAGGTCTCTTAAATATCCATATGGAGTGGTTGAAGATGTTCTAGTGAAGGTTGACAAATTTGTATTCCCAGTGGATTTTATTGTGATGGAGATGGAAGGGAATAGTGATGTTCCTCTTATTCTTGGGAGACCTTTTATGAAGACTGCTAGAGTTTTAATTGATGTAGAGAATGGTAAGCTTAAATTGAGAGTTGATGATGAAGAAGTCACTTTTGACGTATCCACGGCCATGACATATCCAAATGATGACAAAGCATGTTTTCAATTTGATGAACTTGATGAAGTTTGTATGGTGCAAGAAAGGATGGTGCAAAATATTTCTCCATTGGAAAAAACTCTCATTGATGCATGCACAAGATTTTTATGGAAGAAGATTATAAACCAAGTGCTCAACCACAGAGAAGGTTAAATCCTGTCATGAAGGAGGTGGTTAGAAAAGAAGTGTTGAAACTGCTAGAAGTTGGTATCATCTATCCAATCTCTGATAGTGAATGGGTGAGTCCAGTACAGGTGGTTCCAAAGAAAGGTGGGATGACAGTAATTTATAATGATAAGAATGAACTCATTCCTACTAGGACAGTTACTGGCTAACGTATGTGCATTGATTACAGGAAGCTAAATAAAGCCACTAGGAAAGATCATTTTCCTCTTCCTTTCATGGATCAGATGTTAGAAAGGTTATCAGGTCAGGCTTTCTATTGTTTTCTAGATGGATATTCTGGATACAATCAAATTGTGGTAGACCCAAAAGATCAGGAGAAGACTGCCTTTACTTGTCCTTTTGGTATCTTTGCATATAGAAAAATGTCATTTGGATTGTGTAATGCCCCAGCTACATTTCAAAGGTGTATGCAGGCAATTTTTGCAGATCTCTTGGAAAAATGCATTGAAGTATTCATGGATGATTTCTCAGTTTTTGGAAATTCTTTCCAAAGATGTTTGGCTAATCTGAACATTGTTCTCAAAAGATGTGTTCAGACAAATCTTGTTCTTAATTGGGAGAAATGTCATTTCATGGTAACTGAAGGAATTGTACTGGGGCATAAAATCTCTGCTAAAGGAATTGAGGTAGATAAAGCTAAAGTAGAAGTCATTAAGAAACTGCCTCCACCAACAAATGTAAGGGGGATTAGGAGTTTTCTTGGTCATGCTGGGTTCTATAGAAGATTTATCAAAGATTTCTCAAAAATTGCTAAACCATTGAGTAATCTTTTGATGAAGGATGCTCCTTTTGTGATGAATGAAGATTGTTTGAAAGCTTTTGACACATTGAAGAATAAACTAGTGTCAGCTCCAGTAATTGTAGCGCCAGATTGGAATCAGAATTTTGAATTAATGTGTGATGCGAGTGATTATGCAATAGGAGTTGTCCTTGGCCAGAGAAAAGAACAAACGTTTCACCCAATTTATTATGCTAGCAAAGTTCTGAATGATGCTCAATTGAATTATGCTACCACAGAAAAAGAATTCCTGGCTATTGTGTATGCTTTAGAGAAATTTAGACCTTATCTCATTGGGTCTAAGATGATTGTCTATACAGATCATGCAGCTATCAAATATTTGTTGACAAAGCCAGGGTCTAAGCCACGTCTGATTAGATGGGTACTACTGTTTCAAGAATTTGATGTAGAAATCCGTGATAAGAAAGGAAGTGAGAACTTGATTGCTGATCATTTGTCACGGTTAGTCAACAATGAGGTCACTAGCAAGGAATCCGAAATCTGGGAATCTTTTTCAGATGAAACACTTATGTATATTCAGCAGAGGCCTTGGTTTGCTGATATGGCTAATTTCAAAGCTGCAAGGGTCATGCCAGAAGACCTAACTTGGCAACAAAGAAAGAAATTTTTGCATGATGTCAAGCAGTTTGTTTGGGATGATCCTTATTTGTTCAAGATTGAAGCAGATAATCTTCTGAGGAGATGTGTGACAAATGAAGAAGCAGAAGGAATTCTCTGGCATTGTCATGATTCACCTTATGGAGGACATTTTAATGGGGAAAGAACAACAGCAAAAGTCCTTCAATCAGGGTTTTATTGGCCAACTTTGTTTAAAGATGCCCATAATCATGCTAGAATTTGTGATAAATGTCAAAGAGCAGGGACGATCACTAAACGTCATGAAATGCCATTACAAGGCATTTTAGAGGTTGAGATTTTTGATTGCTGGGGTATTGACTTTGTTGGACCCTTCCCTCCATCTTTCAACAATGAATATATTCTGGTAGTAGTGGATTATGTGAGTAAATGGGTGGAAGCATTAGCTTGTCCTAAAAATGATGCTAGCACGGTAATTAAATTCTTGAAGAGGCAAATATTCTCACGTTTTGGCACTCCAAGAGTGTTGATCAGTGATGGAGGATCTCATTTTTGCAATTATTAGCTAGAGAAAGTACTCAAACATTATGGAGTAAAACATAAGGTAGCTGCACCTTATCATCCACAAACCAATGGACAAGCTGAGGTATCTAACAGGGAGATAAAAAGGATCCTGGAAAAAATAGTGACTTCATCAAGAAAGGATTGGTCTCTTAAATTGGATGATGCTCTTTGGGCTTATAGGACAGCAATGAAGACGTCTATGGGATTATCACCATTTCAATTAGTCTATGGGAAAGCATGCCATTTTCCAGTAGAATTGGAGCATAGAGCGTTATGGGCTTTGAAATTTTTGAATTTTGATCCTTATGAAACTCAATGCACACGCAGAAGGCAGATTTTGGAGCTTAAAGAAATGCGATTACATGCTTATGATTCATCCAAGGCTTACAAAGACAAGATCAAATTTTATCATGACAGGAAGTTGGTGAATAGAGTTTTCAATCCAGGACAACAGGTACTATTGTTCAATTCAAGATTGAAGATATTTCCTGGGAAGCTGAAGTCAAAATGGTCAGGACCATTTGTGATAAAAGAAGTACATCCGCATGGAGCAATTGAAATATTTAATCCAGCTTCCGATGATCCACAGAGAAGTTGGGTGGTGAATGGTCAACGTCTCAAGCCCTATCTAGGGGGAGAGGTGCAACAATTTGCCACAATGATGTTGTTGGTTGATCCTTGAAAGTTTGGGTCAGGCTTGTGACGTTAAACAAGCACTTACTGGGAGGCAACCTAGTGTTCTGTACGTATTTTATGCTTTTAGAGTAGGGTTTGATGTACTCTATTGGACACCTGGTTTGTTATGATGGTTTGTTATTAACTGTAATTGTTTGATAAGTAATGCTTGATGATGCTTATTGATTGATTGATGTTGAGATGATGTGCACATTAAAATGCTCATATAGGTGATTCACAAGCTTTGTGAACAAATGCAGGATATTATGATTGTGATTGTGAAATTAAGCAGGATGTGTATGTCAAATGTGAATGAGCTTATATGTGAGGTTTTGAGCTCTAAAGTTGTTATTGTTAAATGCTATTATTTTGAAAGCATGAATGATTTTGCCCAGGTTTTCTATGATTGAATCAATTGCTTGTTTTGCATCATATGATCAAGGCCATTTGTTGGAACCCTTTTTATTGGCCAAATTTATAAAGTTAGCCCACTAAAAGAGAACACTTTGTGTTCTATCCTTTGAACCCTTAGCCTTGAACATAAATTGAAAACCCTTGATTGAAAATCTTTACCTTGAGTTAAGTAGAAGATATTGTGTGGTATTGTTAAATGTTTAAGTTTGGGGTTATTGGGAAAAACATGAAAAAGGAAAAGCATTGAGCTAAGAGCTAAAAAGTAAGAATATGCAAAGAAAAAGAAAAGAAAAGAAAAAAAAAAAGAAGCAAAGCTCAATGCAAATGCAAAAGGCAAGTTGGGAAAAATAAGAATAATTGTGTTGATTATGATTCTCTTAACTCAAGGATTTTGTGATCCAGAAAAACCAATTTTCTTGTTAGCCCAACCACATTATAAGCCATTGAAAAGTCCTTGTGATGATGCATGCTTGTGAATGTTTTTGATTATGGTAAAATGAAAGGCAAAGTTGATTCATGTGACATTGTGATAGTAGAGTGAATGAGTGATTACCTCTTATACACTTGTGCGTGAGTGAAACACTTTACCTAGTGAGGAAATATTCCATGAACACATGAACATCCATGCGTAATTGATTGATCATTCATGAAAAATAGCATTTGTTGGAATTTAAATGACTTTGTGAACACTAAAGCATGTGCACATCTTGATTGAACCCTTGGTCATAAGTTTGATTGAAGTTTTTACTTATCTTGAAAAAGAGGATCTTTGAATAAGTGAACCATCATATGAATTGGTAGAATATTGAGTTACATCCTGTTTGCTTGAGGACAACCAAAGTTCTAAGTTTGGGGTTGTGATAACAGTTGAAAAACTGTTATTTTCATGCTTAAATTGATACTAAAAGCAACCTTTAACACTTAGAAACTAGCTTGAAATCATGCTTTTATTCATATTTTCAGAAATAATAGAACTGGACAGGTTTATGCTTGATTTCAGTGTTTTTGTGCAGGTTTTAAGGTGAATTTGGTGAAAGAAGTGAAGAAGGAGAGAGATGAAATCAGAAAAGACATCAAAAAGTGCAAAAGGAGAAGACGCAACTACCGCTCAGTGGCAGTTTACCGCTAAGCGGCACTCAGGAGTTCACGTTGGAACCGCTGAGGGGCAAAATGGCCGCTGAGGGGAAGAAACTACTCACGCACTTACCGCTGAGCAGTACTTTACCGCTGAGCGGCACACTTATGGGCTTGGACCTAGATTTTTTGTAATTTTAGAATAGTATATAAGCTTTAGGACGTCCTAGGGTTTGTATCTTTGGCAGAAACGAAGCAAACACTCTCTTTTTCACCCCTTGGGGGTAGATTGGGAGATGGTGACAGCTCTGCTCTTCTCTCTCTCGGGTTTTTCTATCTCTTCCATTCTTTCATTATTATTCATCTAGGTTCACCATGAATATGGTGAACTAAACCTTGTATGTTTGTTGGGGAATCAATGTAATCTTTTGAAGCTCTCATATATGGAATTTGTGCTTGCATCTTAATCTAAGACTTATGCTTTCTTTCATCATTAGTTAGGGTTTTTCCTCTTTGCTCAATGCTTGCTTTGTTTAACTCATTCAATGCATGATTATTGGTTTTGTCGATACGGGAACGTACGGGGAAGTCTAGATCCGGGGAATTTCTCCCAATAGTATATTGGTTGCCTTAAGCTCCTGTGCTAAAAAAACTAATTATTAGGAATGCTAGGAATTGTATGAACTCGTAATTAGGGAGAAGCCTTCTTGAAAGGTAATTTAGAGAGTAGCATTAACACTGATGACTTGAATGTTGAATTCCTAAAATATATGAGAGTGGATAAGATGAAATTGACCCCAACAACATATTCATCAATATATTTCATTGAAAGTGCTTGTCTTTTGTTTTAGCCATTGATCAACCTCATGCATACATGTTTATTTTCGTCTTTTGCATAGTAAAATCCAATTATTTCGTTCTTAAGTCTTAGCTAATCAACAAATCACATAACTAAACTAGGCCGTGAGTCCTTTGGGAGAACGATACTTGGTCTTACCGAGTTTATTACTTGAAATGATTCGGTCATACTTGCCGATTGTTAAACAAGTTTGTGACATCATATTTTGGTGATCATAAATTTGTGCATCAAAGGGTCAGTGAGTGAGTGAGTGAGTGAGGGACTCATTTTGGAGAGTTGTAGTTAGGTTTTTTTTTCAAAGTTAGAAGAAGTTAGAAGAAGATCAGAGCTTTTTCTAAAGTTTTTTTAATTATTAATTAATTAAAAATTCGTATATAATATCTGTATGTAAAATGTTTAATACATATGGATTAAAATCCGTATGTAATAATCCGTATATAAAACACAATTTTCTTGTAGTGCCTCAATTTGAATGTTCTTACAAGTTTAAAACAACAATTAGGACTTGTTTAAACTGGCAAATAACACAAAATCACTTGTGCACGAAAATTGACACCCAATATAGCTTTTTCTTCTCCAAAATGACTACTACAAATGCACTAGAATGGTTAAAATTTGCAAACTGCACTAAACTAGCCTAATACACTTATAAGAAGTTGTCCTAACAAGTTTAGATTGGTAAAACGTAGCTAATTAGAAACTCACACTACAAAAACAACCTAAATCTGAAAATTTGGCTACTTAAACCTAAAAAGTGTACTAAATAGGTGAGAAAATGGGAATTGTTCTAAAGTAACCTAAGAGTGTGTATTATACACATCCTAACAAGTTTAAAGTTGTTAAAGGAAGCTAAGAAACATGTCAAAATAGATGAAGTAGATAAATCTCAAAGTTTGCCTACTTGAAACCTAAAAAAGTAGATGAAGTAGGTAAAAATCACTACTAAAACCTTACAAAAGGTGTATTGCAATTGCAAATTGCACTAAACTAGGAAAATAAACTCGAAAGAAACTATCCTAACAAGTTTAGAATGGTAAAACCTAGCTAATTAAGAACTCACACTACAAAATTTTGTTGTTGTCTATTTGATTGCCTAAATTTTGTTGATGTCTATATTGTATGTTCATGTATATTGTCTTTCATTTATTAGGCTTCAACTTGATTAAGTTCAGTAGTCATTTAAAATCCTATGGTACTACACACATTCTTAATGGAATGAGAAGTGTGAAAATACTATAAACACTTATAACCTACAAAATATGTGGAAGTACTCTTTAAAAGAGAACTTCAGTAATAATAAGTTGTCTCCCCCAACTTCAATACACAACCCCTTAGGATGTCTAAGGCATTTCAATACTGAGGACTTCTCTTTGCATATACATATTGTATGCTTATGACAGTAGTGTTCAAATTGCCTTCCATGTTCGACTTGAGTAGTAATAGGTTTATTACTTATGTCACGTGGAGTGTTGCTGTTTTGGCTAGGTTTGCCTTTGTTTGGCTTGTCACAGAACATGGTCCATTTTCCCAACCACCATGGATGGATGTACGATCATTGTTATAGCAGAAGGAGAGGTTTGAAGGAATTTTTTGTCATCGGAGTTGAAGAGTTTTGTGGAGACGGCCCGACGATATGAATATTATGCTCTGGATGGAGGGATTCGATGTCCATGCATCAAGTGCGAATGTACAAGGATTTTGAAAGATGAAGTCGTCAAACTTCACCTATACCAAAAAGGGTTCATGCCTAATTACACGGTTTGGACATTTCATGGTGAAGAAATTCCTTTGACCTCCACTACAACTGAAAAGCGGCTTGCTTCAGGTTCAAATACTATTGTACATACATCTGAGATAGATCAATTTGCCTATATGCAAGAGATGGTCGACAATGCTCTTCGTCGCCATGCTAAACAAGAAGCAAAAGATAGTCATGATGAAGAGCCTCCAAATGAAACCACTCAGAGGTTTTACAATTTACTAACAGAGGCAAATCTACCTGTATTTGAAGGTTCAACTGAGTCAAAATTGTCAGTATGCATTAGACTCATGGCTGGAAAATCTAATTGGAAAGTGCCCATTCAAGTAGTGGACTTTTATACAAAATTGATGTTAGATTTGACACCACCAAACAATTTTATGCCGAAGAATTATTACCAAGCCAAAAAATATGTTTCAAAGTTGGGATTGGAAGTTAAGAAGATTGATTGTTGTGTTAATGGATGTATGTTATTCTATGACAATGAAAGTGGCAAAAATGATGCATTGTTGGTTGAATGCAAGTTCTGTAGCTCACCTCGATATCATACGATGCATGCTGGAAGGAGGCAAAAAAAACCAATTCCCTTAAAGTCCATGTTCTACTTGCCTATAATTCCAAGATTACAAAGAATGTTTACTTCAATGCAAACATCAGAACACATGACATTGCATGATGGTAACAAAACTAAAGGATTTTTGCTTTATCCTTCTAATGGTGAAGCTTGGAAGCACTTCAACCGTAAACATCCATCCTTTGCTAGTGAACCGCATAACGTCAGACTTGGTCTATGCTCTGATGGGTTTACCCCGTACGTTCAGGCGTCTGCATCACCATATTCATGCTGGCCCGTTATAGTTACCCCATAAAATCTACCACCTGAGATGTGTATGACAAAGCCTTAGATGTTTTTATCGTGTATAATACCAGGTCCATCTAATCCCAAATCATTGATTGATGTTTATTTGGAGCCTTTGACTGATGATTTGAAGAAGTTATGGAATGGTGTTTAGACATATGATGTTTCAAGGAAGCAAAATTTCCTTATGAGGGCAACCTTGATGTGGACTATTAATGACTTCCCAGCGTATGGCATGTTATCTGGTTGGAGCACGCATGGTCGATTAGCTTGTCCACATTGCATGGAACATACAAAGTCGTTCTAATTGAGTTATGGTCGGAAAAGTAGTTGGTTTGACTGTCGTCGACGGTTCTTGCCCATTGATCACCCCTTTAGAAGAAACAAAAAGGCATTTCGCAAAGGGCAAGTTGAAATGGATATGCTCCCGCCGAAGTTGACTGGATCACACGTTTGGAGAAGAGTGAAAGACTATCCAAAAGTCAATGAATCTGGTCAGAATAGGATAGAAGGATTTGGAGAATGGCATAATTGGACTAAAAGAAGCATATTCTAGGAACTTCCCTATTGGAAAGACAACTTGCTAAGACACAACCTCGATGTCATGCACACTAAAAAAAATTTCTTTGACAATGTCTTCAACACAGTTATGAATGTTTTAGGTAAGACAAAAGATAATGAGAAAGCAAGAAAAGATTTACCTTTGTATTGTGGACGAAAAGACTTAGAGTTGAAGGCGCAAGGTAACGACCGATTATTTAAACCAAAAGAAAATTACACCATGTCAAAAGATGAGGCAAGAATAGTGTGTGGATGGATCAAGGAGCTTAGAATGCCAGATGGATATGCTTCTAACTTGTCTAGATGTGCCAATGTTCAGAATGGTACTATTCGAGGGTTGAAGAGTCATGATTGTCATGTATTCATGGAGACTTTCATCCCTCTTCTGTTCAGTTGTTTGCCAATTCACGTGTTAAATCCACTGATAGAAATCAATAACTTCTTTAAAGATTTGTGTTGCACGACACTAAAGGAGAATTCCCTTAAAAAGATGGATGAAAATATCCCAATTATTCTCTGCAAATTAGAAAGAATATTCCCTCCTGCATTCTTTGATTCCATGGAGCATATTCCAATTCTTTGGCTTGGGGGACCTGTGTAATACAAGTGGATGTATCCATTTGAAAGGTTTATGGGAGAATCCAAACGTTCAGTTAAAAATAAAGCTAGAGTAGAAGGCTCAATTTGTGCAACTTACTTACACAGAGAGACAACGTATATTTGTTCACATTATTTCATAAACTTCATGTTGTCCTACACTCATGTCAGAAATGAAATGCAATGGCAAGTTGAACCACGTGAAGGTGCATTATCAGTTTTTCGACAATCAGGCCGTCACGCAGGGAAAGAATACACTCATTGGTTAACTGATGCTGAATTCAACTCTGCTCATGTCCATGTCTTAATCAATTGTAGTGAAGTTAAGTCGTACCTTGAGTATGTCATCATCCATCTCTTATCTTTCCAACGGTACAATTGTTATACACTAATAAATTTCATTTGTACCATCTCATTTGTTGTGGCTGAGCAAGTCGCAAAAGGAAATACTTCTGCTAGAATCCACTCAGAGTTTCCCCATTGGTTTAGAAATCAGGTCTGTACTTTTTCCTATGTTTAAAACAAGGTTAATTTGACTCTTGCTTTTATCAATTTTTTAGTATCTTTGTAGGTTTTTAATCAGCCATTAACTCCCACGGTTCAAGAGTTAAGACATCTCTCGAATTGGCCAATGAGATGTGTCAAAGAATGGCACACTTACTTCACCAATGGTTACAAATTCCATACACATGAATGGTCTAAAGGAAAGAAAACATCAAACTATGGTGTGTATGTCAAGGGCCTAGCAGAGGGTTATTATGATGATTTATACGGCATCATTCATAAAATATATGAGCTAGAGTACAACAGCACTACTTCTCCAAACAGAGTAGTACTTTTTTATTGTGAATGGTTTGATCCTTCTAGAGTTGGTACTAGAGTGGATCCACACTTTAATATTGTCGAACTCAACCAAAGATTAAGATACGGACCGTTTGATCCTTTCATTCTACCAACTAATGTCAGACAAGTTTATCATGTGCCATATCCACCATTCCGCAATATTGACAAGCGTGGTTGGGCCGTAACAATACAAGCCAAGCCTAGAGGTCGCATTGACTCAAATAAGGTTGAGGAAGATGTTGCCTACCAACTTGACCAAATGTCACAACCACAAGAAATTATTGAAGTTGAACGTATAACTGCATTGGTCAACCTTGATGGTGATGGAGATGAATTAGAAGCAGCAATACAAGGTGATGAAGAAGAAGAAGAAGAAGATGATGATGATGATGATGACGAACAAGAAGAAGATGATGAAGATAATGACGATGATGAAGAAGAAGAAGAAGAAGAAGATGAAGATGAAGATCATGATGACGACGATTGAATGTTGGACATCTATTGTAGCAAATTGAACTATCATTTGAATAGAGTTATCTAAAATACCATCTTAAAAGTTGTATGCAACTATTTATACATTGACTTTAAAAACCATTTATCCTTCCTTATTCATTTCTATTTTTTCGCTTTATTTGTAACCATTTCAATGCAGTAATGACAAGACAAGGTTCAGAACGTCCTGATAAAGGAAAGGGGGTAGCAAGGCCTAAAAAGAGGCAACAGCAAGCACCAAAGTATGTACTTAGGGTGCCTGCTAAATGATGAGTCAATATTTTCTCAATTTCACTTAGCTTATTGTACCGAATTTAATTAGGGAATTATGCTTAAATGTCCAGTATTTTTCCATTTTTCCTAATTGTGCTTAATTTGATCAGAAATTCTTATTTTAATTAATTTGAATTATTTGAGCTAATTATTTGCATTATTAATTGTAGGGAAATTGTTGGATAAATTTTGGGACATTTGGAGATTAAATGAGAAATGGAAATTGGTACCAAAGAAGTGGAGGTGCACGCAGAAGCACAAGTCCAGCATTTTCCAGCCGGCTTTGAAGAGGGTGGTGTCCAGAAAAGAGAAATGGTGTGACGGGTTGCAAGTCCAGGATTGTCCAGGTGGCTTGGAAAGAAAGAGAGCGTGCGGTGGCCCATGAGAACGTTCCAGAAAAGGGGTGGTGCGTGAAAAGAAGAAACACAGACAGCGCACGGTCCAGCAATTGAAAGAAGAAAGTCCAGCAAAAAGAAGTGGTCCAGCAAGCGGAGGGGGCACTCACTGTTTGAAAATTCAGTGCACACATAGGCTTGACCGAACGGTCAGCTTAATACCGAACGGTCACCGAAGCTATCTGAGAGTCATGACCGAACGGTCTTCTGATGACTTGGCCGAACGGTAAGCATGGAGACCGAACGACCTTCAAACCTAGCGTCAACGAAAGGTCTGCCAAAGTCACAACCGAACGAGTTGAGAAAGCACTGCTGGAAGCCTCTACTGAACATGTTGCATTTCATCTGCCGAACGGTCTACTGCAGGAAACACCGAACGGTCTGTGTTGTACCGAACGATCAGAAAAAGCATGTAGAGCATGCCTACCGAATGGTATACAACATGTCCGACCCACTTATGACCGAACGGTCTGAGGAAGTCTACACCGATCAATTCCTGAGCCTGCAGACCATTGCTTACCGAACGACCATCTAGTTGTGACCGAACGGTCAGATGAAGCTATCAGCATTAATCATATTCTGGGACTAAAAGAGTGTGGCCACGTCATTCTTAGAATGTAGTTTCGGTTAACAAGGTCTTTGGGTCAAAGCTTAGAACTTTTGCCCCGCTTTAGGTCATTTACTAGGGCAAGCCAATTAGAAGGGCATTTTGGTCTTTTGGGGTATATAAAAACACTAAAATCATATTTCTCAAGGGTCTCCCAGCCACCACTACGTACCTATTCTGCTTTCAACTTTTAATTTTGTAGTTGTCTTTAACTTCCTCCAATTTTAATTTAATTTAATTTTCCTTGTAAAAAAACTTTCAAACCCCCCCCACTACGTGCTGATCTGAGACTGAACCCAAATTGGTCCTTGAGAGACGACCTAGGAGTCACTTCCTAGTACTATACTGCATTAATTTTGCAATCAACTTTTGTGTGAGGTGCGACCCTCTCATCACTAAACTACCTACCATTGCTGCCTGCAGTACATCATCTGTGGGGCCTCCTCCTACCCCTACAATATAGCCTCCTACCCCTGCAGTAGACCCCACTCCTAGCTCTGCAATACACCCTTATCCTACCCCTATAGTACACCCTTCTCCTACCCTTGTTGCACACCCTTCTACTACCCCTGCAGCAGACGCTCTTCCTCCTCCTGTGATTATAACCCCCACTCCTCCCCCTGTGCTTATTACCCCCACTCCTCTTCCTGACCCTACTTCTATACCTTCCTCATCTTGTATACCGCCTTCTAAGATTGTCACACCATCTGCTTATCCAGATTCAAGTGGTGATGGTGAAGGTCTTGACCCGCCCCTCCATGATCGACCATGGATTGAGCCGTATGGTATAGGGTAAGATTTTAATCCCTTATTTAACCATTTTGATGTTTAAACCCTACTGTAATTCAAATGACTTTTCTTATGCAGGTTTATTCCATCTAGGGTCGCTTCCCAGGCCATCACACGTTCAATTAAGCAACAGTTTTTAAGTCCATGGCCTACTTGGGGAGCAATACCTGATGACGACAAAAAGTCATTATGGGAGCGCTTTCAGGTGAACAATCCATTAAACTAATTGTCATTCTTATTTTAGTATGTTCATTAATCAATGTTTGTTCTGTTTAATGTTACAGATGAAGGTGTAGTGGAAACCTGAACATGAAACACACATACAAAGAAATTTCCACATGAAAGCATCTCATCGGCTGTCAGAGATGTTTAGGGATGCCCTCGATAAGTGTGCCAAAGCCTAGAGGAACAGAGCATCTCAAAAGGGTGGCACCCTGCATACTAGTGGGTCGATAACGATTCATGAGCATGCCATTCGTATGGTAAAATTTCATTGCATAACTTTTTCTTTCATATATAAGTTAAGTATTTTCTATTTCATATGTACACTTGTAATTCTAAATTATGTTACAGGCACAAGCTCTAGGACGGGCGGTCCATGTTGATGAGGTCTTTGCACAAACTCATGTAAGGAAGGGCATTAATCAATTCGTTGATGAAAGATCTCAGAAGACTCATGTAACACTATTACTATTATTAATTTTATGTTTAAGTTATTCTATCATTCCCTAACATTGCTTTTAATGTTTCAACAGGAAGAATTTTCTACTAGACTTTCACAGGTTAGATCTGAACATGAGTCAGCTCCTACACCGGATGATGCAAGTAATGCAGAAGACGACATCCGTAGGACATAGTGTTGGGTCGACATCGTTGGTGGGAAGAAAAGGGGACGAGTGTACGGTGCAGGACAACTTGCTACAAACTATACAACATCGAGAGGAGGTACTCTGAAGCACCAACCTTCTTCTTCCACCACTACTGCTAACAAGGTCGTTTTCCACCTCACGCAGGCACTGGAGCAACGTGACCAGGAAATCAGTGATTTGAGAGCTGAGTTTACAAACTTTAAGGCCCTTGTCATGAGAGTGTTGCCTGAAACTTCACAGGATGAATTCAATATCCCTCCGACCCAGCCACGACCCTCCTCGTCACCCGCTGTCCCTCAACAGCCCACATCAGTCCAACCCTCATCAGTCCAGCCGACATCAGTCCAACCCACACTAGTCCAGCCATCTATAGAGGAGCAAGATGATGAAGATCATTCTGATGATAACTATGTACATTATTAGTTTCATTTTGTTATTAGTTGTTATAGAAACTTTTGGATATTAGAACATTTGGAGTTTAGATCATTTGGATGTTAGATCAATTGGATGATTTGGATGTTAGAATATCATTATGTTACATTGTTTTATGTTTTAAATATAAATACATGTTCTATGGATTAATGGATTATTCAAATGTTATAATGTTTTTCTGATCAATGATTGCATCATTGAGATGTACATTATGCAGGTCTGTATGTGGTTGGAAAATGTTATGCAAATCTGTTTGTGTTGTGAACAGTTTGGTTTCATAAGAAATACAATTGTGCCTTAGATCTGCCTCCAACTTACCGAAGACTTTTGCCCTTCAGTAATTACCCACGTTAGGTAATTACCGAAGGCTTTCGCGCTTCGGTAATTACCGAAGGCTTTTGGCCCTCGGTAATTCCCGAAGGCTTTTGCCCTCGGTAAATGTTAGCGACAAAGGATTTACCGAGGGCTCTTTGGCCATTGATAAGTGATGACTCACCATTTTTCACTATACACTTAGCTTCCAGCACCATATTTTGTTAGTGAATTGTGCTTAATTATCAATTATTCTTGCATTTTCATTATTTGGGCTCAATTTCAAGACTAGTTCTTATTTTATTTAATTTGAATTATTTGGGCTTAATTATTTCAATGATTTTGTGCAGGACAATCACGGTTCCAAGTTTGAGAAAGGATCTGCTGAAGATGACCGAACAGTCTGCTAAAAAGCCTTGACCGAACGTTCTACTGAAGACATGACCGAACGGTCTACTGAAGACATGACCGAACGGTTTGTGGAAACCTAGCTCAACTCATAGAACCGAACGACATGTGTACGCACATACCGAACGGCATGAGCCTTTCATGACCGAACGGTCAACTACCACCTGAGCATTGTTCAACATAATGGGCGAGCACGGGAATGGTTTTGTAGTGACCGAACGGTGAGCTAGTGCCTAAATTGAATGGATGAGCACCATAGAACGAACGGCCTCAGCAATTTCTCTTGACCGAACAGTCTTGTAAATAATGGAGTGCATCATCTCCTGAGCCTGTAGACCATTGTTGACCGAAAGGTTGAAGCCTTTAGTGACCGAATGGTCAGATGAGATGACCAGAGAACTCAGTAGCAATAGTATTGGAAACATATTTTGGGAATTCAAGAGGGTGGCCACGTTAGTGTTAGAAGGGCAATTTTGTCTTTTGGGGTCTATATACCCCAAAATTCACCTTCACTTGACCTAAGTCTTCGTGCCGCCACTTACGTTTTCTGGGGAGCATCTTTTTCCTCCTCCCCTTTGGGGAGGTTTTGGTTTGTTTTCACTTTTTATCTTCATGTATTGAATCTCCTCTGGTTTTAATTGCAATTTCCACTTTACGTTCTTCATTTGATGTTGTTGAATCTTCATTTTCATCTACGCATTGCCTTTCATTTCCAATCCCGCTTTCACGTTTAGATTTTGGATCCAATTACTTTCATTTTCCAATTTGCTGTGAGTCTCGTCTCTGCTTAATTCGTTTCATCCAGTTCCATTGCTTGTTTCCAATTGTGCAATTTAATTCTGTCAGCTTTCCATTTCTCGTTTTTCAACTTTATCCATGTATGTTTCTCAGCTTATTTTCACTACAGTCTCTGTTTAAGTTTTGATTTACGTTTTCTAGTTGTGTTTAGAAGTTCGTTTTGCTTCATTCCAGCTCTGCATGTTCATTCCAGTTCTACTCGTTTAATTTACTGTTCATCACATTTTCTGCTTCATTTCTACAACGTTTTGAGCTTCTTCATTCAGACCGTTCGGTTTTTAATTAATATCGTTCTGTCTCTAACATGCTTCATTGTTAAAGACCGTTCGGCTTTTTCTGCATTCAGTTTAGTTTTCAATCTCATTTCCATTGTCTTCCTTTATTATCGTTTGGCTTTTACACTGTAATACCGTTCGGTCTGTTAGAGACCGAACGACCCCCTTCATCTTTGCTTACGTACGTTCTGTTTCAATAATTTTAATACCTTTCGGTCATACACTTCTGTGCAGGACCGTTCGGTCTGTTCGTGTTGGTTATAAACGATCGTTCATCTCCTTATCAGGAGTTCGTCCTAGGTACACAGTCGTTCGGTCTCTAACTTCACCGTTAGAGACCGTTCGACCTTTTCTTTATTCTAATTTTTACGTTCGGTTTGCGCTTGTTTTGTTCGCATTTCCTCGTGCGTTTACTTTTACAGGTCAGTCTGCTTTTTAATTACTATTGTCGTTCGTCTCATTAATTTAGCGTTCGATTTTAAATTCTTCTAAGTTATTCATTTAATTTATCATACCGCTCGGTTTGCTCATTTCCTTTTCCTTTCTTTAGAGTCTGTTCGGTCTCAATGTTCGGTTTTCTGCTTTCATTCAATGCTTTTAATTTTGTTTGGTTGTCTTTAACTTCCAATTTTAATTTAATTTAATTTTCCTTGCAAGTTTGACCAAAGTCTCGAACCACATTTGGTCCTTGAGAGACGACCTAGGAGTCACATCCTAGCATTATACTACATTCTTATTTGCACATCAAATTTGATGGGGCACGACAGTCGTATCAATAAGCCGTCTGTAATTACCTTTTATCGACGATTTTGGGCTGTTTCCGTGGGCTCCTGGCCTTCGGTAATGCACTTCCTTTTTGTAGTGAAGTGATATTCCTGCAAAACCTTTCAAAGTCTTTCCAGATCAAGCATTTTAGAATCAATGTTATACAGGAATTAATGTGTGAGTATGTGATAACAATTGAAAAACTGTTATTTTTATGATTAAAATTGACACTAAAAGCAACCTTTACACTTAGAAACTAGCTTGAAATCATGTTTTTCTTTATATTTTTGGAAATAAGAGAGCTAGACAGGTTTATGCTTGATTTCAGTGTTTTTGTGCAGGTTTTAAGGTGAATTTGGTGAAAGAAGTGAAGAAGGAGAGAGATGAAATCAGAAAAGATAATAAAAAGTGCAAAAGGAGAAGCCGAAGTCACCGCTCAGCGGCAGTTTACCGCTGAGCGGCACTCAGGAGCTTGCGGGAGGTCCGCTGAGGGGCAAAATGGCCGCTGAGGGGAGAAAACAAGTCACGCACTCACCGCTGAGCGGCACTCTGGAAGTCACGTAAGGTCCGCTGAGGGGCAAAATGGCCGCTGAGGGGAGAAAACAAGTCACGCACTCACCGCTGAGCGGTATTTTACCGCTGAGCGGCACTTTAATGGGCTTGGACTTGACTTTTTGTAATTTACGAATGATACATAAGCTTTAGGGTTTCCTAGGGTTAGGTATCTTTGGCTGGAACGAAGCAAACACTCTCTCTTCCACCCCTTTGAAGGAGGATCTTGGATGCTGAGGCTTCCTCTTCACCTTTTTAGGGTTTATTCTTTCATTCTTTCATTGTAATTCATCTAGGTTCACCATGAATATGGTGAACTAAACTCTGTATGTTTGTTGGGGAATCAATGTAGTCTTGTGAAACTCTCATATATGGAATCTGTTTTTACATCTTTTAATTAAGACTTATGCTTTCTTTCATCATTAGTTAGGGTTTTTCCTCTTTGCTTAATGCTTGCATTGTTTAACTCATTCGATGCATGATTATTGGTTTTGTCGATACGGGCACGTACGGGGAAGTCTAGATCCGGGGAATTTCTCCCAATTTTATATTGGTTGTCGTTAAGCTCCTGCACTTATGAACTGATCATTAGGAATGCTAGGAATTGTATGAACTTGTGATTAGGGAGAAGCCTTCTGGAAAGGTACATTAGAGAGTGGCATTAACAATGATGATTTGACTGTTGAATTCCTAAAATATATGAGAGTGGATAAGATGAAATTGACCCCCAACAACATATCCATACATAAATTTCATTGAAAGTGTTTATCTTTTGCTATGCATACATGTTTATTTTCTGTCTTGCATTTTAAACCCCGAATATTTCGTTTGTAAGTCTTAGTTAATCAAGAAACCACATAACTAAATTAGGCCGTGAGTCCTTTGGGAAGAACGATACTTGGTCTTACCAAGTTTTATTACTTGAACGATTCGGTCATACTTGCCGATTGAAAACAAGTTTGTGACATCATAATTTGGTGTTCATAAATTTGTCCATCAAGTTTTTGGCGCCATTGCCGGGGACTCTGGTTTAACTGGTTAATTTGTGTGATTGTTGATTATCTTTGACTTTAATTTTGAATTTCTGTTTTATTTTCTGTTTTTATTTTTTTGGTTATTATTGTATTTTATTTTATTTTCTGTTTTTATTTTATTTTCTGTTTTTATTTTATTTTATTTTATTTTATTTTTCTGTTTTTATTTTATTTTATTTTATTTTTCTGTTTTTATTTTTTTCTGTTTTTATTTCCTATCTTCTTATCTTTTCAATTATATCCTTTGATTTTTTTTTTCTCTATCTTTTTGTGCTAACAATTGTTTTTAGGGTTTTGTGCCTAATGTCTGCAGAATGCAATTTGGTCAAGAATTTAACTATATGGGCACTCAATTCTACCAAAGTAATCTCAACCACTGGTGGGAACATGACTCAAGCATGGATCAAAGCCAATTTTGGCAAGCTGCCGGACAATTTGAGAACCAACCACAACAACAATGGCAGCAACAAAGCTTTAAAATCAACAAAGGGAAGCAAGAGATCTCTTCATTTAGACAAGGCATGGAAGAATCACTGGGGCATGCATGGGACAGGTATAAAAGCCTATTACGAAAGACTCCCAAGCATGGATTTAACGAAGAAGAAGTAGTCCTAATCTTCCTTGGAGGTCTTGGTTCACAAACCAAGATGATGCTTGACGCCTCAGCTGGAGGCAATATCAAATGGAAGACTCCAGAGGAAGCCACAGAAATAATTGAAAACATGACTACTAATAAGTGGAACAGTGAAAGAGGAGCTCCTATTCAACAAAAAGGAGTTCTACAGTTGCAATCCAATGATGCCTTGATAGCTCAGAACAAGTTAATAACTCAACAATTGGAGAATCTCTCAAAGATACTTGAACAATTGCCACAAGAGTTAAAGACTGTTGCACAGGTAGAATCCCAGTTATGCGAATTGTGTGGAGGTGACCATATCAATGGTCAATGTGCCTTTCCAGTTGAAGCCGTAGAGGATGTAAACTACATGACCAATCAGTACCGTCAAGGGAGCTACAATCAAGGGTGGAAACCACACCCAAGTATTGGTCAGGAACAAAGTGGGCAAGCTGGACAAACTGGGCAATTTAACAAGCAACAGCAACAAACCTTTCTATCAGGAAGTTTGGATGACACCCTTCAACAATTTTTGAAAAATTCTGACGCTACTCAAAAGAGCATTGAAGAATCATGTAAAAGGATGGAGATGCAGCTTCATTCCATTAGTCAGAGATTGAATAATGAGGTTAATACTGAAGTTAACCCTAAGGAGGAAGGGCAAGCCATTATCACTGAAAGTGACAAGATTCTTGATGAGAAAAAAATAGGGGGCGATGAGGAAAAGATAGAGAGAAAAGAAAAAGAGGAATTGAGTGAGAGAAATAAAGATGAAGAAAAAGAGAAAGAAGTGGTTGAGAGAGAAGAGAGAAAGAAAATTTGTGTGAAAATAAAGAAGTTGAAAAGAAAAAGAAAAGGGAAGAAAAAAATAAAAGAAAAGAAAAAGAGAAAATTTAGGGAGAGAAAAAGGAAGAAAATAAAGATGAGAGGAAAGAAGAAGAAATCATATGAAAAATCACATCCTTATCTAAAGAAGAATCATAGGAAGGAAAAGAAATTCAAGTGCTTTATGGAAATCTTCAAGAAATTGGAGATTAAAGTTCCTATGATTGAGACACTGCAACAGGTTCCTGGTTTGATCAAATTTTTGAAGAAGTTCAGTAGAAAGAAGAAAAAGAAGAAGGAACTTGAGGTTGGGTCAAGCTAATGACGTTAAAAGAGCGCTTGCTGGGAGGCAACCCAGTGATTTAAGAACTTTTGATTTTATTTTGGTTTTGTAATTTTTAATTTGTGGACTTTATTTTTGTAACTATTTTGTTGGAGATAGCATCTACTGAAGGATGCTAGGTGGTTAAGTATCTGCTGAAGGATACAATGGCTGTAACACCTACTGATGGGTGTTGGTGGATTTTGGGTCAGGCTCGTGACGTTAAACAAGCGCTACCTGGGAGGCAACCCAGTTGATTGAATATTTCTGTTTGTTTGTTTTAGTTAGGGTTTGCATAAGCATTTTGAACATTGAATTGCAGGGAGCCAGTGAGGGGCATGTCTAGGAGGCACGTAGGTTAAGTGATGGACGAATGACTCCGAGAAGTGACCAAAGGCGCGACGCGGACTCCTCGAAGCTTCTCCGACGAGTGAAGACGCAGCGGAAAGTAGAGGAAGCTCTAAATCGAAGAATGACTCGAACGAAATCTAAGGAAAACCGAGAGCGAACACAACAAAGCCCTAGACCGAGATTTAATCGGTGGAAATCCTTATAAACACGAAGGAAACCCTAGAACGGTGAGGAATCACTAAATTGACCGATTAATCGGTGGAAATGGTGTTTTAAACGGTGGAAAGGAGAAGAACGAAGATTGGAGAGGTGTTTAATCGGTCAAAACTCAGAGAAAATGAAGAAAATGGTGAAAATGATGTGGAATCTGTGAAGAGAATGAGGCTTATAGATGATGAAGAGATGAATCTGTGAAGAGAGAAATGGAGTAGAGGGTTACCGTGATAATGATGCGTTTGAAAGGGAGAAACCCTAGCGTTCGAAGTGGAAATGTGAATATGAGGATGCGCGAGTGGGAAAATGAGAAATGAAGTGGCATGTGCGTGAGATGAAAAGCCCGAGGAGAGGTGGCAGCGAAGGATGTAACGTGGAGGAGAGAGAGAAAGCACCGTGGAATTTTGGAGAAAATGGAAGAATGAGAGTGTGCTTGGAAGGTGGCTAGAGGGAGTCTTTGGACTCTCTAGCCTATGACTTTCAAGAGAGAATTATTCTGATTTCAGAAATATAATTCTCATTCAGCTCAAAAGTCCTAATACAAGAGAGGAGTTGGGTATTTATAGTAACCCATACTCCTTAAGAGCTAAGCTAGGAAAAGTAAAATTACAAAAGGAAAACTAAGTCAAGTAGGATTCCATCATGCCCTCCCTCTTAAGAAAAGATTTGTCCTCAAATCTGGCAATCGCCTTATGAAGAAACTCCACACAATCTTTGGGAGCATGGCCATCTTAGAATGGCCTTATTCTTTTAGATCTAGTTTTCTTCCTCCTGGATCAAACACGAATCTGCAATACACATCAAATATATCTTCAGTTAATATCAATCCAAGAAAGAATTTTTCTTTAAAAACAAGAGAATAAGAACTTCTAATACTTTGATTAGTAATCTTTGAAAATCTTAGAAGTCCAGATTCAATTTTATCTTGAGTTAAATGTTTTCTTAAAGATAACAATAACTCAAGATTTGAATTGTCATATTTTGAAAATGTTTTCATGACAATTGATTTGAAAGAGAAGTCAAAAATTGAAAAGTAATCAATTATTGGAAAAGAAGTAAAGATTTGGAAACCTTCCCTTTTAAGTTCTATGGTCTTTGGAAGAATAGGATTTGCCATAAGGAATAATTTCTCTTTTTCCTTCTTCTCTCTTTCTTGCCTTTCTCTCTTTTCTTCTTCTCTTCTTTCTTCTTCTCTTCTTAATTCCTCTCTTCTTCTCTCTTCTCTTTTCTCTATTTCTTCTCTCTCTTTCTTCTCTTCTTCTTTCTTTTCTTCCTTTTCTTTTCTCTCAATCTCTCTTTCTCTTTTCTTATCCTTGATCTCCTTTAGTCTTGCCCCAAATTCTAATTCTCTACGAAGAAACCCATGATCCTTTAAACTCTCAAGAAAAAATTTTCCATCATCAATGCAATCCTTAATTAATTCTAGGTTTCTTTTAATGCTTGAAGGCACAAACTTTCTTCTCATGCAAGCTTTTAAATCATACCAATCACGTATGGAAGACTTCCTACCTTTCCTAACATGATATTGTCTTTCATCCCACCACTCACTTGCATGCACTTCTAACTTAGAGAGATATATACTAAGAACATAATATTCACTCTCTTCATAAAACCAAGGATTTATTTTATCAATTTCTTTCTCCCAAACTAGGTATGTTAATGCACCTATGTCTTTACCAAATGATGGAAGATTCCTAGCTTTTTTAAACATTTCATCAACTTTATCTAACCTAGAAGACCTATATGAACCATAAGAAGACATCTTTGTTTTTAAAAGTTTTCTTAATCTAAAGGGTTCAAAACTTTCACTTAGACAAGTCCCAGGTAAGAGAGGTGAGCTAAAGAGCTGCTTAAGTACCAAGTCTTGCCTTGCCAGAAATGTCTTAGGCTACTAACTAATTACCCCTTAAACTAAAATCACCTTTAAAAACAAAGTACACAACTCAAACAATTAAGCACAAATAAAAGACTAGACTCTCGGACTCTAATGTGAAAAGGCTTAGAGTTTAATCCCTTTTAGCCTAAATCACCCCTAAACATAGAACACAAAATCAAAGAAACAAAACACTAAGGAAACCAGCGGACTCTAATGACCCTACGAGATACACAAATCAAATCAATATATACTCCTATAGTGAAGCTTGTAGCTTTGGCTAACAAGACACATTCACCTGTCTAGCTATGCTAAAAATAAAAGCAAATAAAGTTGCCAAGAGTTTGAAAGAGCACCAAGGACTCTTCCAAAGAACTTGGACTTTATAAAAGGCCCTTTTACACAACAAAAATGAAACTAACAGTAGGCTAACACAAGCCTATTACAAACAAATTAAAGGAAAACAATTACAAAAGAAAATAACTATACTAGGCTGCTACGGTCTTGGTACTGGTCCACTTCATGCTCAACTTTGTTGTTCCACTTTGTGCTTCGGCTATCAACTCTCTTGGTCTTTCCTGATCAGTTTCCTACAAAGTAAATGCACGGATCTTCAATCAAAATTTGCTTATCCAAAACAGATTACACAAGGTGATGTGTATGGCAGTAAGCACTTCCCTTTTCTCGGTCTTGTGCCCTTGATGCAGTTACAAAGAAATTGTCTTTTGCTCTCTAGGAATAAACTGCAAGAAAATCACACCCAATTCAGCAAATCACAACATCCAACAAATTGCAAGCTATAACACAAATAGTTTAAACAAACAAAAGCAATATAGCTAAGCAACTTCCCTGATTAATGCTATTTCTAGTTGTTGATTTTAGGTTCTTCCTCGTGCTCAACTAATCAGCAGATTCATTCTTCACTTGTAGACATCCTACACTGCATTCTTGTAACTGATGCACTAGCTATATGACACCAATTAAATCAGATATGCACAGTTACACCAAAAACAGTAGATATACCACATGATACAATGCAGGGAAAATGAAGAATAAGTTGATTCACAATTAAATGACCAGTATAGCCTGTATAGCAAATCAGTGAATTAAACTGGTCAGAATCAATGGACCAACCTGGTGACAACAATGTTCGATATTAATCAAAAGTAGCAGACCAATCTGATCAAACCAATGAAATACAATGTGCAGCAGTATGTGCAGAAGTATGTGTAATCAGGAATTGGCAATTAAAAACAGTGTTGATGCAACAAAATGAAGAAGTTCAAAATGCAATCAGTACAGGTAAAGTAGCAGTGATTCAGCAAACAAATTAAGGTTCAAAATGAATGCAAGAGCAGATTAAAATAAGTACAATCACAGTTGCTCTAGTTTGATCACTCAAACTCCTTTTCCTGCACAATGAACAATCAGCAACACAGTTAGATGAACAATGAAATTCTCTATTTCAAAGTGCCAAGGAATTAGGCCAAATTAGCCTCACGAAACTCACTACACTCAGGCTTCACTTTGAAAACTTAAAGCACTCAAAATGGAAAGGTTTGGAAGGGAGATTCTCCCTTGGCAGTACACAGCTGGAGAGTATTCCAGACCACCACCACCTAAAATGCTACCAAGCACACAAACCTCCTTTCAAATTCCAGAAATCCAGAGTGAAAAAACTTCTCAAGTAATAAAGAAATGGCTAGGCTAAGGTCAAAGATCAGAAATCAGAGCAGGACAGCCACAAGACAATGACAACACAGCAGATAATGAAACTGACTCAAGATCAACTCTAGATCAGATTATGAAAACAATAAAGCTCAAATTAGAACAGCTGAACAGATTTTACATGTAATGTAGACAAAACTAAGACATTCAACAATGACAAGCAAGAAACAAAGCTTTTGATCACAGTAAGCACTCAAACAGGATCCTAAGATCAGTTCTAGAGTAGATTTCAAAAGCAATAAAAGATCAAGAACAAATTGCAGAATTTTTGTAAACAAATGTTCAAACTGATTCACTTTATTTCAGAATTGTAGTGCAGCATTTAACATTGTTAATTTCAGCCTTATGCACTGTTTTACAATGAAATCAGTAGAATCAACTCCAATTACAAGTGTTACTGCTAGGTTCAAATTCAAATCACAGATTTAGTGGTTGTTTTGTACAAGATTACAAGTACTGCTGATGTGATGCAGATTTTTTTTTGTGGACTTAATCATCAACCACTTACAAATTTTAAGCCAGAACAACTTTGACACAAAGGTGCAGTAACACAAGTCAAATCAAATTTAATTCTGCAGAAAAGAAATTAAAGCACTCAGACACAATGACTCTAGGATGTACTGATGTTAGAACTTAGTAATGATCTAATACTAAGTAGAACAAACACACACTCAAAACATTAACACAGACTTCAAAGAAAAACCAGTTCGGTGTAGCTGGCCAAATGAAAGACTGATGCTGCTGTAAGCATCTTGCACCCAAGCTCAATGCAACATTTCATAGCTTAATTGGTGTGCATTTGCTATCCACAAGCAGATTCAACTTTCAGCTCACAGAATTTCAAAAGTGCAATACAAATTACATGTAATGGTCAGCATCAAAAACTCAAGACAGCTTCAGATAAATGAAATGACATTAAAACTGCTGTTGAAGTCTGCATCAAGCTCATTCAATTGAATGTCACTGCTTATGATGATGAACAGATCTTACTCAAAGCAAAAAAAAAACTCAATTGAATCACAATTAAACTCAGATTTAATTGACAATTAAAACAAAGTAACATGACATAGACAAAACAGAAATGGATTTAGAAATTAAAATACTCAAACAAAGACTTGCACCGAAATAAAATGAAATAATACTCAATATAATGACTCAAAGGCACAGAACAAGAAAGCTTAAACAAATAAGTAACACTCAACTTGAAAACCTAAACGCAGAAATTGAGATCCAAGAACGAACAAACATATTTGAATCTCATACAGAAAAAAAAACAACACATTCTGAAACTGAATCAAGGCAAAACACTTTGAGAATTCCATGACGAACAAAAGTTAAACACAAGACAGTAAAGAAATTAACTAAGAACGCGAAAATGGAAGAATAAACTCAGAATCAAGACAGAATCAAAACACAAAACTAGAACAAAGACAGAGACGCGAATCAAACTGAAACAAGAATCGAAACAGAGATACTTACCTTCGAAGCGTGTTCGACCTTGCTCTGAATACCACTTGATGGACGAATGACTCCGAGAAGTGACCAAAGGCGCGACGCGGACTCCTCGAAGCTTCTCCGACGAGTGAAGACGCAGCGGAAAGTAGAGGAAGCTCTAAATCGAAGAATGACTCGAACGAAATCTAAGGAAAACCGAGAGCGAACACAACAAAGCCCTAGACCGAGATTTAATCGGTGGAAATCCTTATAAACACGAAGGAAACCCTAGAACAGTGAGGAATCACTAAATTGACCGATTAATCGGTGGAAATGGTGTTTTAAACGGTGGAAAGGAGAAGAACGAAGATTGGAGAGGTGTTTAATCGGTCAAAACTCAGAGAAAATGAAGAAAATGGTGAAAATGATGTGGAATCTGTGAAGAGAATGAGGCTTATAGATGATGAAGAGATGAATCTGTGAAGAGAGAAATGGAGTAGAGGGTTACCGTGATAATGATGCGTTTGAAAGGGAGAAACCCTAGCGTTCGAAGTGGAAATGTGAATATGAGGATGCGCGAGTGGGAAAATGAGAAATGAAGTGGCATGTGCGTGAGATGAAAAGCCCGAGGAGAGGTGGCAGCGAAGGATGTAACGTGGAGGAGAGAGAGAAAGCACCGTGGAATTTTGGAGAAAATGGAAGAATGAGAGTGTGCTTGGAAGGTGGCTAGAGGGAGTCTTTGGACTCTCTAGCCTATGACTTTCAAGAGAGAATTATTCTGATTTCAGAAATATAATTCTCATTCAGCTCAAAAGTCCTAATACAAGAGAGGAGTTGGGTATTTATAGTAACCCATACTCCTTAAGAGCTAAGCTAGGAAAAGTAAAATTACAAAAGGAAAACTAAGTCAAGTAGGATTCCATCATTAAGAAAAGAAGGAGAAGAACACATCACGAAAGTGCCGCTGAGCGGTACTCTCGCAGAATAGGGTTTTAGTTCCCCTTAGCGGGAGCCGAGCCCATTAGGGTATTTTTAAACCCTAAGCTGCGCATTCTTTCACACTTTAAGACTTTTCTTTGCACAAACACTCCCACATACCTTCTCCTAGGTTTTCCACATCTTTTCACTCTTCCCTCTTAAGAAAATTTCTCTTCCACTCACTTTTTCACTAGTGTGCCATCAAAGTTTGGGGTTGGAAGAGAGCATTCTAGCTTGGAAGCATTCTCATTGCATCTAGTATCTCCACCCAAGTAAGTAAAATGCATTTTTTTCATTCTAGGGTTTTTGATTTTGAATATGATTGTCAAAGCATGAAAATTTAGGGGTTTTGATTTCTTTGCATGATTTGATGATATATTTGATGTTTGAACCGATTAAACTGCATGATTATGAACTGGAAAACTGAAAATTGCAATTGGGTGGAGTTAGGAAAGCTTTAAAACAGGTTTTTCAAAAATCTGCAGAGTTACCGCTGAGGGGTAAACTGCCGCTGAGCGGCACTCTGCCAGATTTGATTTTTCTAGTTTTGTGTGATCTGGAATGTGGTACTGGTGGCGCTGAGGGGGAATTCTGGCCCTCAGCGGTGGTTTAGCTTCGAAAGGAGTTGTGTTCTGTGTTGTACTAATGATTAACATCATGTTCTGTGGTTTTGTTTGTGTTCTAAATGTAGGAATGGCATCCTCATCAGGAAAAAGATTGAAAACCATGGCAACCAAGAGAAAGGAAAAGCAACCAGAGCAACCCCACTCTAGCAGGTTCCTCTCTAGGAAACATGAGAAGCACTTTAAAGTGGTTCAGGACAGGAGACTTCTGATGGAGAGAAAGGTTGGAATGATACCTAACCTTGCTCCTCAATTTGGAGAGCAAGTTTAAGGGAATGACTGGGGAAAGCTAGCCACTTATCCTGCACCTGCCAACATAGCTGTGGTTAAGGAATTTTACACCAATGCAAAGAAGATTGGTGATTATCCAGCTGAGAATTATTTGGGCTATGTTAGAGGCCATGCTATCAGGTATGATCCTGATTCAATTAATAACTTTCTGGACACTGTATGGGCTGGTGAGCAGTGCCAGTTTGCTCTTTGCATGGAGGAAGGTGCTGATTATGAGGATGTGGAGAGAGTACTGTGTATACCTGGAGGACACTTCCAAAGGAATCGATCTGGCTCAGTGGTTAACATTAGGAGGACAAATTTGACTCCTCTTGCAAAGTATTGGATGGCGTTTTCTCATGCCAACATTCAGCCATGTTCACATGTGTCAGATATTACTCTCAGTAGGGCATTCTTCATCTACTGTGCTATCAGAAACTTGAATGTTAATATTGGGCAGGTGATAGCTGATGAGATTAGTGTGTGCGCCAATACTTCAAACAACAAAGCACCACCAGGACATCCTTCTTTGATCACGCACCTTTGCAAGATAGCTGGGGTGGACACTTCTGCTCCACCTTTTGAGAGGCCAAGAAAAGCTATTGATGAGGCCTACTACAGACAGTACTGTGGAGGTGATGATGCAGCTCAGCCAGTTCCACCACGCCGTGCTCGTAGAGAGAGAGGGCCAGCACAGAGCCAGACATCTGCTGAGACACATGAAGCAGAGCCATTCCAGATGAGGGACATGTATATGTCTCTTATAGGGGCTCAGTTGCAGTCCATTCACAGAGGGCAGGTGGCCACTGCTGAGATGATTGTGGGGATGTATGATACACCTCCAGCCCACAGGTGGATTATGGATGAATTCCATAATGTTGTAGCATGGCCAGAGGAACCAGTGCATGGAGGAGGAGCTGAAGCAGCTGAAGCTTCAGCTAGAGATATGGAAGAAGATGAAGCTGATGAGGATGATGCATTTGAAGATGATGAAGATGAGGAGGAAGAGAAAGATACAGAGGACAGGTCAGATTGATGAGGAGCTGAGATAGCATTTACTGATGAATGCTATCATGTGCTTATGCTTTGTGGTTTAAGTTTTCTGAACTTATTTGTTTTTGTTTTTAGATTAGGGTTTGATGTACTATATTTGAAACCTGGTTTCTTGTGATGGTTTGCTATTAACTGTGATTGTATGATAAGTAATGCTGAATGATGCTTATGATTGATTGATGTCGAGATAGATGTGCACATTAAATGCTTATACAGGTGATTCACAAGCTTTGTGAACAAATGCAGGATATTATGATTGTGATTGTGAAATTAAGCAGGATGTGTATGTTAAATGTGAATGAGCTTATGTGTGAGATTTTGAGCTCCAGAGTTGTTATTGTTGAATGCTATTACTTTGAAAGCATGAATGATTTTGCCCAGGTTTTCTATGATTGAATCAATTGCTTGTTTTGCATCACATGATCAAGGCCATTTGTTGAAAACCTTTTTATTGGCCAAATTCATAAAATTAGCCCACTAAAAGAGAACACTGTGTGTTCTATCCTTTGAACCCTTAGCCTTGAATATACACTGAAAACCCTTAGTTGAAAATCTTTACCTTGAGTTAAGTAGAAGATTTTGTGTGGTATTGTTTAATGTTCAAGTTTGGGGTTGTTGGGAAAACATGAAAAGCATTGAGCTAAGAGCTAAAAAGTAAGAATATGCAAAGAAAAAGGAAAAGAAAAGAAAAAGAAGCAAAGCTCAATGCAAAGGCAAAAAGAGAGTTGGGTATGAATAAGATGATTGTGTTGTTATGATTCTCTTAACTCAAGGATTTTGTGATCTAGAAAAACCAATTTTCTTGTTAGCCCAGCCACATTATAAGCCATAGAAAAGTCCTTGTGATGATGCATGCTTGTGAATGTTTTTGATTGTGGTAAAATGAAAGGCAAAGTTAATTCATGTAACATTGTGATAGAAGAGTGAATGAGTGATCATCTCTTATACACTTGAGTGTGAGTGAAACACTTGACTTAGTGAGGAAATATCACATGAACACATGAACATCCATGCTTAATTGATTGATCATTCATTAAAATAGCATTTGTTGGAATTTAAATGACTTTGTGAACACTAAAGCATGTGCACATCTTGATTGAACTCTTGGTCATAAGTTTGAGTGAAGTTTTTGCTTATCTTGAAAAGAAGATTTTTGAATGAAGTGAACCATCATATGAATTGGTTTAAAGATGGAGTTACATATTATTTGCTTGAGGACAAGCAAAGTTTTAAGTTTGGGGTTGTGATAACAGTTGAAAAACTGTTATTTTTATGATTAAAATTGACACTAAAAGCAACCTTTACACTTAGAAACTAGCTTGAAATCATGTTTTTCTTTATATTTTTGGAAATAAGAGAGCTGGACAGGTTTATGCTTGATTTCAGTGTTTTTGTGCAGGTTTTAAGGTGAATTTGGTGAAAGAAGTGAAGAAGGAGAGAGATGAAATCAGAAAAGATAATAAAAAGTGCAAAAGGAGAAGCCGAAGTCACCGCTCAGCGGCAGTTTACCGCTGAGCGGCACTCAGGAGCTTGCGGGAGGTCCGCTGAGGGGCAAAATGGCCGCTGAGGGGAGAAAACAAGTCACGCACTCACCGCTGAGCGGCACTCTGGAAGTCACATAAGGTCCGCTGAGGGGAGAAAACAAGTCACGCACTCACCGCTGAGCGGTATTTTACCGCTGAGCGGCACTTTAATGGGCTTGGACTTGACTTTTTGTAATTTACGAATGATACATAAGCTTTAGGGTTTCCTAGGGTTAGGTATCTTTGGCTGGAACGAAGCAAACACTCTCTCTTCCACCCCTTTGAAGGAGGATCTTGGATGCTGAGGCTTCCTCTTCACCTTTTTAGGGTTTATTCTTTCATTCTTTCATTGTAATTCATCTAGGTTCACCATGAATATGGTGAACTAAACTCTGTATGTTTATTGGGGAATCAATGTAGTCTTGTGAAACTCTCATATATGGAATCTGTTTTTACATCTTTTAATTAAGACTTATGCTTTCTTTCATCATTAGTTAGGGTTTTTCCTCTTTGCTTAATGCTTGCATTGTTTAACTCATTCGATGCATGATTATTGGTTTTGTCGATACGGGCACGTACGGGGAAGTCTAGATCCGGGGAATTTCTCCCAATTTTATATTGGTTGTCGTTAAGCTCCTGCACTTATGAACTGATCATTAGGAATGCTAGGAATTGTATGAACTCGTGATTAGGGAGAAGCCTTCTGGAAAGGTACATTAGAGAGTGGCATTAACAATGATGATTTGACTGTTGAATTCCTAAAATATATGAGAGTGGATAAGATGAAATTGACCCCCAACAACATATCCATACATAAATTTCATTGAAAGTGTTTATCTTTTGCTTTTTGCCATTGATCAAAATACATGCATACATGTTTATTTTCTGTCTTGCATTTTAAACCCCGAATATTTCGTTTGTAAGTCTTAGTTAATCAAGAAACCACATAACTAAACTAGGCCGTGAGTCCTTTGGGAAGAACGATACTTGGTCTTACCAAGTTTTATTACTTGAACGATTCGGTCATACTTGTCGATTGAAAACAAGTTTGTGACATCATAATTTGGTGTTCATAAATTTGTCCATCAGTATGCAAATATATTAAAGTAGCAGTAATCAATAATTCATTTGCATACAAGCACAAAATAATCGATTTTAATCTATTTTATACTACAATTATCCAAAATTCCAAGTTCATTTCGAATAGTATAAAATCTTTCTTTGTTCAAAGGTTTTGTAAAAATATATGCCCATTGATGTAAGGTATCGATATATTCGACCTTAATTTCACCCTTGAGGATGTGGTCTCGTATGAAATGATGCCTTATTTCAATATCCTTAGTTTTGGAGTGAAGAACATGATTTTTTGTCAAATTAATTGCCCTAGTATTATCACACTTTAAGGGAATATGATCTAATGATATGTCATAGTCCTCTAGTTGACTCTTAATCCAAAGAGATTGAGCACAACAGCTTCCAACTGCTATGTACTCAGCTTCTATGGTAGATAAAGCCACATAAGCTTGTTTCTTTGAATGCCAAGAAACTAGAGAATATCCTAGCAAATGACGAAATCACTATATCCCTCAAGAAAAATGTTCGAACCACTTGGATACCACAAACCAAGATTATTGGTTCCTTTCAAGTATTTTTGAAATTCTTTTTATAGTAGTAAGATGTGATTCTTTTGGTTGAGACTAAAATCTAGCACAAAGACACACACTATGCATGATATCTGGTCTACTAGCAGTTAAGTACAATAGGGATCCGATCATACCTCTATACATTTTCTGGTCAACATTTTTTCCTACTTCATTAAGATCAAGATAGTAGTTAGTTGTCATAGGTGTTGTAGCCTCTTTGTAGTCCAGCATTTTGTATTTCTTTAACAGGTCATTGTAGTACTTTGATTGATGTATAAAAATGCCATTCTCAGTCTTCTTAACTTGAAGTTCCAAGAAGTATGTGAGTTCTCCCATCATGGACATCTCAAACTCTTCCTGCATAGTCTTAGAAAATTCCTTCCATAACGTGGGATTAGTTAAGCCAAAAATAATATCATCAACATAAATTACACATACAACTTATCCTTTTTGGAATTCTTAATGAAGAGAGTAGAATCCACTTTACCTCTAGTGAATCCTTTCTTTATCAGGAATTCACTTAGACGCTCATACCATGACCTTGGTGCTTGTTTCAATCCATATAAAGCCTTTTTAAGTTTGAAAACATAATCTGGATGCTCATAATCTTGGAATCCTATTGGTTGTTCCACATAGACTTCTTCCTTAATATACCCATTCAAAAACGCGCTCTTGACATCCATTTGGTACAACTTAAACTTCATCACAGATACAACAACGAGTAGAATTCTTATTGTCTCCAGTCTGGCTATAGGTGCATAAGTCTCATCATAATCGATTCCTTCTTCTTGGTTGTAGCCTTTAGCAACCAACCTTGCCTTGTTCTTTATGATTTCATCTGAGTCATCCATCTTGTTCCGATAGACCCATTTAGTGCCAATAACTTGTAACTTTTCAGTTCTTGGAACAAGATCTCACACAATGTTTCTCTTAAACTGATTTATTCCTCTTGCATGGCCATCATCCAGTTTTCATCAACAATAGTAGATTCAATATTTTTGGGTTCAATTTTAGAAACATATGTTACATTCATGCATAATTGATTAAGTTGACGCCTGATGGAAATTCCTCTCGTGATATCAGCAATGATGTTTCTTGTTGAGACATTTCTTGGTGTTTTCCACTCCTTAATCGATTCAGCTCTAGGAGGATCGATTACATTTTCAGAATCTTCTTCCCTTAAAACTGCTTCATCTTCTTTTTCTTCTCCAGCGGAATCATCTGCATCTATTGTCTTTCTAGGGTGAACAGGATTAGTGATAGCATTAATATGCTCATCAAAGACCACATGGATAGATTCTTCAAAACACATTGTTCTTTTATTATAGACACGAATTGCTTTACTTGTGAGAGAATAACCAATAAATACAGCCTCATCGACTTTAGAATCAAACTTACCAAGGCTTTCCTTACCATTGTTTAGAACAAAACATTTGCATCCAAAGACTCGTAGATGTGAGATGTTTGGCTTTCTTCCTTTGAACAATTCGTAAGGAGTTATCTTCAGCATTGATCTTATTACAATTATGTTTAGTACATAAAATGTTGTGCTCATTGCATCTGCCCAGAAGTACTTCGGCAAGTCCCTCTCATTCAGCATGGTTCTTGCAAGTTCTTCTAGTGCTCTATTTTTTTTTTCACTACTCCATTTTGCTGTAGTGTTCTAGGAGCAGAAAAGTTGTGAGTAATTCTCATCTCTGCACAATATTCATCAAATGCTTCATTTTGAAATTATTTTCCATGATCGCTTCTTATACACTTTATTTTGAGCTCTTTTTCATTTTAAATGGCTATAGCAAATTTCTTGAACACCCTGAAAGTTTCACTTTTGGCAGAGATGAAGAAGGTCCAAGTAAACTGCGAATAACCATCAACAATAACTAAGTCATACAAATTTCCTCCAAGACTCCTTACTCTTAAGGGACCGAATAAGTCCATGTGTAGCAGTTGCAGAGGTCTAATGGTTGACATTTCTCTTTTATTTTTGAAGGATTGTCTTGTCTGTTTTCCTTTTTGGCAAGCATCACACAATCTTTTTGAAGCATAATGTATATTAGGAACACCAATGACAAGATCTTTAGACACTAGCTTGTTTAATTGACCCATTTTAATATGAGCTAGTCTCTTGTGCCATAACAATGCATCATCTTCTTTAGGCATAAGACAGACAACAGATTTGAATGAAGTCTTTCTAAAATCGATTATGTAAATGTTGTTATATCTTTTTCCGATTAATAAAAACTCATCAGTTAACCCGTTGCTAATCAAACAGTACTTTGGTTCAAAAATAATATTCATCCCTTTATCGCACAACTGACTAATGTTGAGCAAATTATGTTTCAATCCTTCAACAAGCAGCACATTATCAATTTCATATGTGGAGGGAGTTTGAATTTTACCAATACCGATGATCTTTCCTTTGTTCTTGTCACTGTAAGTGACGTGTCCATTAGTCTTGTAAGAGATGCTTGTAAATTTTGTTGGATCTCTTGTCATGTGCCTAGAGCATCCACTGTCCAGATACCACATGAAATCCTTTACTTCTTGTTCCAAACAGGCTTTCTCCTTTTCAGATTTTTCCATCATGATGAGTTTGCTTTCTGATACGCTCCCTTTATTTTCCTTTTGATCCCTGTTGCTTTTCTTCTTGTTTAGGAATCTTGTAAATTTTCCAGCCTGCAGATCTATCTTTCCAATTCTTGTTTCCAGCCCTTCTGCACCACTTTTCTTGTTTCGCAACAGATCGATTTCAAAAGATTCATAAAATCCATTAGTAACGAAATTATGTTTATGATTACATGCAACATGCACTAGTTCAAAACCATATTCACTTTTTTTCATAGTTTGAGAAACAAATGCCATTTTCGAGGATCAGTCGATTGAATGAAAATTGTAGTCGACTAGTTTTTCAAATATTTTATGAAAACCAGCTCTAGTGCCATTTGTTAAAAAAGAATGGATCAATTTCTCACACCAAGAGAGGAGTGAATTGGTGAAGTATAAAATTTAAAACTTTCAAAATCTTTTTCACCAAAAGAGATGCCTTTATACTTTTCTTGAAACACAAGTTAAAAGATTTTCATTGCAGCGGAAATTTAATCGAATGCGTAAAGAGTATAATCAATTGAATGTAACAGAGTAGGATAAGAAAGATCAAATGTTGAGTTTTTATACTGGTTCAGTCAAGCCTACATCCAATGTCCTTCCAACCACAAGAAGCCAATGCACTATAATGATCAAGGTTTTTACAACAAGCTTTTTATACAGACCTCACGTCAAAAATATAAAACACCTATCTAACCCTCTAATCAAAATATAGATAGTATACAAACAGACTAACAACAAGAATCCCCTCTCCTGCAGTCCAACCCTTTTGAGGCACCCTCAAAGTCAAGAACGCATAACGTCCTTCTTCCTGTAATCACCACAGGGAAGTCAACCCAATCTTCAGCAGATTGTAGAACCTGATCTTGTAGTAAACACCTAAATGTGTAGATAGATTAGACTTTGAAAACTCAACAAACTTGCTCTTCAAGAAATCACACCTAGTTGATCACCACGGTTAAACTAGTTTCTTGGAGCTCTTTCTCTTTCTGTAAGCTTTGCACTTTTCTGCAAAAAGAATATGAAAATGTTAGAATCACAAAAGTCTCTACAAAAATCAAATTTGCATCAATTTATAGTATAGCACATCTTTGACGCATTTTAATCGACTAAGCTACTAATGCAGTCGAATACACCAATACAGTTTTAACAGATAGTAGCAGTCAAAGCACTTAATTGAATTCACAATTAATGCAGTCAAATAGCATTTAATGTTTGGTCAACATATTTAAAAATATAGTTGTTGTAACAGTTATATCAAGCATTGACAGATTTCAAAACAATAACAAACTTAATCAAATATATATCACATGAAATCGATTATGCAATAGTGTTATGCAAAGTTTTGAAAACTTTTCTCTTTGAAAAACTCTCACAACACACTTGAAAACGTTTGTGCAGATACACGAGTTTTAATCGATTCATCCCATAATGTAATCGATTTCAAACTGTTATTTTGCACACATTTTAAAGTTCAACATTAGTGCCTATGGTTTTTCATCCAAAAACATGTGTCATGCACTCATGTATAAAATCACATATATAACTCAATGAAATGCAATGAACAACACATCAATCACATATACAACATGTAACACAAAATACACATGTGTTGTCATCATCAAAAACTCAGATATTACTGAGATTGTGGGTTCAGCTAAACCAGTGCTCCCCCTTATCAATATATTTTACTCATAAAGGGCACCAGGCGTGAAACAGTTCTCGAGAACGGGCGCTCAGGCATGAGTGTCAGACTTGCAACGCTGAGGGCTCCAAAGAAGGGCACCCAAGCGTGCTTGCAAGTAAATCAGCGCCCAGGCCCCAGAAAAGGGTGCCCAAGCGTCCTGCGAGCTTCTGCAGCCTTCTCTTCTGGTGCTCTTTTTGTCCTTTATGAGTTTCAACTCCTTGATATTTTAATGCTCTTCAATTCATTCCAATGTCCTACAAAATCAAAGGAATTTAATAAAATCCTCAAGTGTAACCTAGACTCTCTTATTCACACAAATAAGTTAAAAACATGAGTTCAAGCAAGTTTCTAAGTCAAAAAGGGTTGATTTAGTATCAAAATTGCATCACAGGTAACGATATATTCAACCGATATCACTTAGAGATGACCAAATCGCTCTAGAAAAGCCCAAAATAGTTCCAAACACATAGGAAGTGTTATGTGCTACTATGAACAACAAAAATATGATTAAGGTACACCGTTAGGAATATTGATTAACATAGTGTCTAATAGAAGACTCAATGGTGACATGCAACCACAACAAGCTCGAATGCAATGTTAGATAAACTCGACCAAAAAGAGGAACAAAAAGTTGACTTTGTCTATTTGAGAAATTGATCGATCCAAATTGAAGAGTTTGTCACCAAGATCAATTCTACGGTCTCGCTTTTTCAATCAAACTAACAGAGGATGGGAACTCCTAGTGAGAAACTAGAGAACTCTAGAGAAGTGGTTTCTAGAGAGATGACGTGTTCTAAAATTATGAAACTCATTCATAACAAAATTATTTATATTAAAACCCTTTAAAATTTAAATAGTCGAGTCTCAAAAATTTTAAACTTCTACTATTTCTAAAATGTCATTTTCTAGGTCTTTACATTCTCCCTAACAAGATAAATTTTTGTCTTAAAAAAATCACTCATCAAGTAGAAAGAAAAACATGTTTTCCTCATTTTCTCTTATCACAAACACCTATACTTGACCGAGATGTCTCTTCTAACATCTTAACTAATTGAAAACATGTTCTTTGTGCTAAATGATACAGTGTTCAATAATGTATATTGGTCTAGTCACTACTCCCAAAGCAACTTCTTAACCTCAAACCTAAAACTCAAAGGATCCTAGGGTCGTCCTTATGACAGGGCCTAATAGAGAATTATCTCATGATCCTATAGAAGAAGAACTTAAGAAATAGCCATTGAAATTCATTGTATCTATGATAAAGTCAAGGAAAAAATAGTTAGAAGAAAAAATATTCTCTTGACTCATGATGCTCCATGAAGATTGCAATTCAAGAGATACAAAGATCATGGCTTGGAACATAATTATAGAATACCTTAGGGAATTATAAATATTTGTAATATTTCTTTAATTGCAAACAACTTCTTTCTTTTTTAACTTTTTAAATTAATTTTTGGCTCGATGTCTTTGGGCTTTCTTTTAGGGTTTCTTAGACGTCCTAAACATTTGTGTCTATGTATAGGGACATCAAATACATATGTAGACACTTCTTGATTCATATTATATGCATTTGCATTCTTTGAGAGAGGATTCTCTTGGTTCTTGAATTAGAGCTTCGATTCTTATCAAAGATTAACAACTTTGTGGCAAATCTTCACTTGACTTATCAATATGCTAAATTATGGCTTTCCTATCCTTGTCTTTTTCCGCTTTCTTCTTTGATTTATTTTTGTTGTTCCTTTTGAGGATTCAAATTCATGAATGATCATACTCTTTCCTGGACAAGATCATATCAGAACCTCTTACCACTCTCACCACCTAATCATTCTGCTTTACACGAGTATGAATGATTATAAGAGTTTAGGATAACTTCATAAGATGCAACAATCCTTAGCTCAATGCACACACTAAAGATATGCCACCAAAGAATCTCTCCACGAGATCCATGGAATTACGCCAAACACATACAATGCTCATAACCAATACAAACTCATCATCATCAGGACATCATATATGAATAAACACCACACAGACTCACAATCAAGTTATTAATCCATGAAAATTCCCAAATTCCATAATAAACAGACATATAACTCATGGTAAATCGCTTTAAAAACAAATAAAATATCAAAAATATATAGAAAATCACATTGTGTCTCAAACTAACACTCAATGCAAAACCCCTCGCAATAAGGAGGGCTTAACACCAAAGTTCTTACAATTTTTCTTGTCCAATGAGACCAACCAGTCGCTCAACGAATCATGAGGAAAAAGGTTCTATAGTTACAATGGTAATTGGCGTTTAGTGGTCCCTTACTGGTGGAAACTAACACAAAGCGCCAAACCAAAAACCTGCAACATGCACAACTGTGATATAATGAACTAGACACCCATTGAGATGACCAAATTGGTATTCCTCAATGCTAGATCCAAAAACATGTTTTAGTGCTAAAGTGAATATCAATTTGGTGAAACGTACCAGATACTCAGTCCATCAATTCAAAACAAAACCAACCAATTTCAATGAACACACAAACATATTACACAACTTGATTTCAACGACATTTCAACCAATTACAACATCAATTCCATCAATCTTAGACCCAAATGAAAGCAACATTCAACAAGCAATCACAACAAGATTTCCCTATACTAGACTTCCAATTTAAGATAAAATCCTACATGCGTCATAGACTAGAAATATATCAATAACTTTTAAATGTCGTAGTTAGCTTCCCTAACCTAACAAATGAACAAATAGCTCTAGAAATCCTAAAATAGTTCCAAATGAATAGGACATCCTATCTGCTCCTATGAATCATGTTAACATGATTAGGTAAATCGTTAGGAGCATCAATAGAGAATTTTATAGAAGACTCAAATGTCAAATGCAACCACAATAACTTCACATGCAAAGGAAGAAAAAACATACCATAAAACAGAAGCACAAAACCAACTTACTCTATTTAAAAAATTGTTTAGATCAAATTGAAGAGCCTACCACCAACATCACTCATATAACCGTAGTTCTTGAATCAAACTAACAAAGGATGAGAACCTTTAGTAAGAAATCAGATAAGTTTAGAAAAGTCATTTCTAGAGAAATTATATATTTTAAAATTATGAAATTTGTTTATAACAACACTATTTATATTAAAACCTTTCAATATTAAAATATTCGAGTCTCACAAATTTTAAACTACTACTATTTCTAAAATGTCTTTTTCTAACTCTTTATGGATTGAAGGCATATTTTAATATAAATCAACCAGTTTTACTATCAAATTTTGTTTTACACTTTTTCTAAATTTGTCCACAAACTAGTTAAATAGGGAGAAATTATTATCTTTTGCAAAAATTTTGAGGAGGAAATTAGAAATAAATTAAAAATTATAAACATATTTTCCTTAGCCAAATTCAAATAAAGTTACATTAAATATAATCCTTAGCCAAATTCAGATGCATAGATGATATTTATAACTTTTCAATATGCCCTAGACCCATCATCTAAATTAATCCATGTTTTTATACAAATTATGGTAGTCATCAGTACATGGTAACCCCTCCATAAAAGCCACCTTACCTAAACCTCTTTATTAATGAAAAGTTTGGCCTACCTATGAACCTAGCACAAGACACTCTTTTTGCAAGTGAATAGTTGGACCAATTTATTATTGTTAGCCTTAATAACATTCTTTTCTTATATTTATATTAATAATTTAGTGTTTTTTTTTAAATTATTTTTAACTTAACGTGGTTCCTATATTTTTTTTTAAATATTTAATATAACTTTTAGATTAAAGTTAATATTGTTTAAAAAGTTATGAACTAACATATTCTAATATAATCATTCACTTCTTTTTTATTGTCCGAAGAAAAAAAAAACAGATGACTAACAGAGGCCAAAATACTATTAAATCTTTACTGTTTAATTCGTAAATTTAAAATTTTTAATAATTCAAATTATTTTTATATCACTAACTTTTTATTTAATAAATATATGTAGTAACTATTAAATGTAAAATGTAACATCCCAAATTTAGTAATATAAAACTACTAAACTGAACATTACATTTATAATGATAGAACAAGAACAACAAATTTGGTGAATAAATTTTTTTTATCAGAAGAACAAAATAACTACCTATACTATAAACTTCACTCCCCGCCTTCAGCTACGTCAACTGAAAAGACTGCATCCCTAAGCTCACACCATTAAGGTGATCATCGCGAAAGAGAAGCAACATAGAAAGACAAACCACAGAAAAACAATGGTAAGCTAGAGTATCAAAAGATTTTAAATACTATTTTGATCAATAACAACATACATGCATATGATGAATCAAACAACACAACAACTTGTCCAATCCACTTGAAACACTTTTTACTATCCGAATAGATGCATTGATATCGAACTCATAAGGAACCTGCACTCTTGTATGGTGGAGCAACATAGCTCAGAAATAATAACAATAACGACATCCTTAACCACCACTGATAATACCATACACCAAGGTTAATCCGTCAAACATCTATGGTCCTAACCAGTGACCATAGACTAGGATCTCCTGCAACTCTCCACGACATAGTTACCCATCTGTACATGAAATGGGGTTATTGAGAGTGTTAAGATCATTCCCCAATCCAGGAGCCCCTACATCAATATATAACACCACATAACCAACTTAGGATATTCCTCCTTGGAATTCCTTTCTCACATGATACTTGAACAACATCATCACATCACATCCACAATCATTTTTATAACTTTATTTCCATACCACATTTGCATACTATCACTGCTCATATAATATAATGAATACTTATACATCACCCACAATGAATTAGAACATAACTCAATTCAAATCAAAGACTAAGAAAGAAAACGTGAACTAAAACCTGGACCAGTTGCTCAACGCCTACACTGGCGGAGCTACAAGAGAGTTCTTTCGCTCATCGAGCTGGGTCACTGAGCGAATCCAAAGACAATACTCCCAAACTTCAACCATTTGTTGAGCGCACCCTCTCGCTGAGCGCACCCTCTCGCTGAGCGAACGTCCTCAAACTGAAACCCCTTTCTACAACCACTCGCTAAGCGAATCCACTCGCTGAGTGAGTCTACATAATCTGCAACACCAATTATGCAGAATTACGCAACCTATACTAATTTTTACCAATTCTAATTATTTTTCCCAACTTCTAACTCTCCTAGATTGTTTTTTATACCTAATTATACTTAACTAAGTGTGTTTAAACCCTTCTAACATCAATCTAAACAAGTAGCCTCAAGATCTCACCCAAAAACTTACAAAAACTCAACTTATAGACCCAAATTGAATTCTACCATTTTTGACATAATTCAAATTAACTTAGGGACTCTAATAAGTCTGAAATGACTTACCAAACCTATTCAAACTGACCATTTGCACCCAGAACTCCCAACTCAAGTTTTCACTATTTCACTTCCTAAAAAAAACAAGCTCTAAACCAAACTGAAATCTACACATTCACCACCACACACTCCTAACTCAACTCTCTCATAATTAAAATGTTGAACATGTCCTAAATCAGTTCATAACCAACCCCAACTGCAACCAGCAAGTTCACCAAATTCTTTTTCACCATTTCACCATTTAAGACCTCATCTTTTAGACCAAAATGACCTACAACTAATGGTAACCCTTTCTCCACAATTAAATCAACACAATTAACTTCATCAATACACAATTCAACATCAAAAGCACACACTAGCAGATTTTACATGTTCTAAACCATTCATCCTCAAACAAATTATCAATTAACTCATTACCATAAAATACAATCAAATTCTCATTTTCTCAACCTCTTCATACATACACACTATACATTCTCACTTCATTCAACATAATCACAATTAAAAGTAAAGATTCTAGCTTCCCTTACCTCGACTCAACAACTTCAAAACCTCTAAACGCTCCACAAATTTCTTGGGGCACAAGGAACTTCTAGAAAACCTATAAATCACCGATTGGTTATAGGAAACCAACCTTAGAACCACAAACAGACTAAGAATCAAGGGAGAGAGATTCTTGATTCATGCAAAACAAAACCATTTTTCATGATCAAGAACCCTAAACGCTAATGAAAAAGGGGTTTAACACTTACTTGCTCAAATCAACCAATTGATCAGCCAATAGGTAGCCTTCTACACAAGGATCGCCTAGATACCTTTTGATCGTCGAACAAATGATCCAAGAGCGAGAAATTGTAGAGAGAAACGAGAGAAAACAAAGAGAACGAGTTCTAAAGAGATAGATTGTATTTTAGATAATGAGACGAGCTTAGAAAATTTAATTTATATTATAAGATTATTTTATAATAAAATACTCGGTCTCATTATTTTAATATATATATATATATATATATATATATATATATATATATATATATATATATATTATTTTCTAGGTTTTTACATAAAACTCGTCTTAATTATATGAATTATTATTAATTCAAATAAAGTTTATAAACTTAAATTGTTTTATTAAAATTATAATTTTTTTTATACTAAAAACAAAAATATCAAATACTAAATTATTTATTATTATCATTATTTTTTTTATATTATTATAATTATAATGGGTAACACTCGTAACAACCTAACAGCGTTTAACACTCAGTACACTTTCACGTTTATCAGCACTCAAAAGAAGTTTAGTTGTGAAGACTTGGTCCCAATCACCACAATTTAGAATAAATGTATGATTGGACAATTTTTTTTTTTCCAACTAGACTTTTAAGTTAATTTGTAAGAGATCTCTCGCAAACTTTTTATGAACTTTTGTTTTTAATTTATATATAAATTAGCCCAAAAAATTAATCTAGACTAATGAATATAGACAACCTTGTTTTTTTTAAAAGATTTAGTTTAATATTTTGTGTTATTGTCATAATTACTTTTTAATTTTGGTTTACTATTTTAAATATTTTCAGTTTAATGATACATCTTTTCATTAAAGACTGAGTCAATATAATATATTTATTTTGTTAAATTGATAATAGTGATTTTATAACAGCTACACGAATGACACATTATTGATTACGATTGACTTGCTGATAGAATTGAAGTGTATCACGTGTTATTGAAGTGAAAGTGTAACTCTGAATTTCACAAACGAAGCTACATTACTTCATTTTAAAAACAATAGAATAAACTTAAAATATTTCAAACCGAGGAAATAAAATTAAAAATATAATAATAAATGACAAAAGAATATTAAACCTAAAAGAAGTTACCTTTTTATATAAAAATATTTGCATAGAAACTTATCTAAATAAATAAATAAATAATAATAATAATAATAATATAAAAATAATGATGATAATGATGCAATGTCCTTTTGTCAATACTTTATCTTCAAGATTTTTTCTGACAGCTCTGCGCATAATCGCAGAATTAGTACGAATTGATTATGGTATTTGTCAATCAACTCTTACCAAAACCATCTAATCAATTGTTTTTACGAAGAAACACCTTATATAATTTGATTTTATATTATTTAGTTTATATTAAAGCAATGGTAACAAATAGATATATATTATTTATTTTTTATTTTGAAATACATATGTACTTTTTATTTTAGAAAATTATTTAGGTATCATTTAGTTTTAATTTCTCTTATAATTTTTTAGTTGTTTTAAAGATCATAAATGATGGTGTTTTTAATCTTGTACTTTTATTTCGTGTATAATTGATTTTGGATTTAAAAAATCATATTCTTTATTACTCAAATATACTAGAGAACATTATCATCACTATCAATGAGATATTTTCTTAAACAAGTATACGTTTAACTATATCATAGTTTTACAATATACTCAAATATTCTTTTAGAATAACTACTTTTTTTTATATGAAATAACTTATTGACGTTCGTAATTACTTATTTCTTTTCTATACATATATTTTATTATAATGGTTTAAAATATTAAAAAGATATGAGTTTCTAAAAAATTGTATTTTAGAATTTTTAGTATGTTTATAACACTGAGGTTTAATCATTTTAATATTAAGTATAAATAGTACTTTTATAAACAAGTTTTATCTTTTTAAAAATATACTACTTTAGAATTTTTTTAATCTTTCTATATGTTTAAAGATTAGATATCACTTGATGATTTATATACTAAACTCTTCATTTTTGGTTGATCAATTTTTCAATTTGATTAAGTTGGTTTTCTACTCTTTTATATGTTCAAGTTGGTTCTTTCTTTACATGCGGAAAAAATCTTACTTGCTTGTTTCTTTAGAATTATCTATAAGATTTTTTGGGATAATTCTAATGACATACATTGATGATGTTTATGTTGTTCATAGGAGAAAATAAGGTTTCTTGTGAGTTTGAGAACGTTATAAGGATTTTTGAATTGCTATCAGAGATAAGGGAAGCTAGTTAATTTCTTATGTGTGAGTTTGGTAAATCAAATATTTTGCCTATTAAATGAATCTGACTAATGTGTATGACTAAATTGATTTATAAGGTTTGGATGATTGTTTCATGTTTGACAATTGTTTGAGTTTGTGTGATTGAGATAACATAAAATTTAAGATATTGAGTAAATTGGTACGAGTCTTAATGTGTAAAAAATGAGTACTGATTTGAGCAATTGGCTAGGTCAAAATTCACTTGAAATCATAAAATGTGTTTGATGTCAACTAGTATAGCACTAAGTGCCAACTACATATGGGAGCATTTTAGATCCTGTATCCTAAGCGCAAAAAAGTATTATTGATCACCCATTTTGTTAATGGTTTGACATTGAGTATCACTAGGGTATTGTGGAGCATCATTTTTGTATTGCAAGTCTGGAGCATTTTAGCTTTAGGACATTCAGTTCCTTTTTCGGGAAGAACGATGTTGAACGTTAGGACTATCGTTGAGCGCAAATTTTTGTGAAAGGTTTGGCGTTGAGCGCCACCTCTAAGCGCTAGTTTGAATGTTGGATTTTGTTTTTCCTATTTGGCTGTTTGAGATCGATTTTAATGGAATATATTTATATTTATGAGTATTATAACGTTTTATTAATTAAAGTAAGAGAAGGATAGGTTGTGTAGAAGTGAAGTGTAGCACAAATGGTTAGAGTTCCTTTTTATAAGTTGATGACCATGAGTTTGATTCTTGTTGGGTACATTATGCATGTTTTATTTTCTTTTATTAATTGTTTTCTATGAACGTTTGTGTTCAAGCGTTGGCTAGCTTAAAAGTATATTGTTTTTGGATTTCTGGTATTTTAGTAAACGAGATGCGAATATAATCTTTAATTAGAAATCAATTAGGATTAATATAATTTTATTTTAATCCATTATGAAAATAATGGGCTTTACAAATGTTTCAGGAAATAAACCCAACGGGACTAGGTATGCCTCTTATTTATATTATGCTAAGATAGATACCTTGGCCATCAAGAAAAGAGGCCCAAAATTTGATTGTGTGAAGGCCCGTGAGAGCTCAGGAGTGCAGAAGAAGGTCATTGTTTATTATAGGCTTACTGGAAAACCAAGGTAAGGGGTGTTGACCTTTTTTCTTATTCTTGGTAAAATTCTATTGGCATGTGTGGTTTCTTGAACGAGAATTTTATAGTACTGTATGGTAGTATTTTGTCATGCATATTATCTTCAAAAGGAAATACATTGGTGTAGACTGGAATATTTCCATAGTTGTTGGGTGTAGGTCTTCACGCTATATTTGGTTTTTACTAAGTAATATTCTTTTGTTTTCTTATTCTATGCAGTGTAGTGCAACCAATGACCATTTGTTAAGAAGTGGAGTTTAAGCCTAACTCAACCTCACAAAATTGGCTTGTATGGTGAGGTTTGCACCCACTTATATACTCTAAATTGGCTTAATCTCTAGTCTACGTAGGACTTTCAACACACATGTTCATAGGGAGAGCACATGTGATAGCTGAACCCAACCTTTGTTATGTTGGTTTTTGATGATGACAACACACTGATAATAACAACACATGAATGTTTTCAAGTCACAAACAGAAAGAAGTTTCTGTGTGTTATATCAATGCATATGTTGATTTGAAACTGCATAAAATGTGTGATGAATGCATATGTTGAACATACTATTATGACTGCATACTATGATACTATCAAGTTTATGATGTGATTATATTTGTGTATGCACAATGTATGATTCTGTGTTATGAATACCACATGCACAAAAAGCATATCTAAATGACAAAATCGATTACAGTGTTGTAGTAATCAACTGAGGTCATCAGACAACTTATGGTTTTGAACTGTGGCAAAACAACTAGTTTGAATCGATTACATTAGTTGTTGAATCGATTAAAGTTCGTGTGTTTGCATATATCATTTTCAAATGTGCTATGATGAGTCTTTGGAAAGAAAAGTTTTCAAAATTTTGTTAAGTGTTGAAGCTTAATCGATTATATGCTTTTTGTATTCAATTAAGTTTGTTATGTTTGAAAACTAATTTCTCGCTAGTCATAACTACTATAACGGTCCTATTTTTAAATGTGTTTGACTAGTATTTAATGAGAATCGATTACTTTAATTGTGTATTCAATTAAGAGCTAGGTTTGTTATAATTCTGTTACATATGTTTAAATGTAACCGATTACATAAGTTTAGTAATCGATTATTTTGCGTCAAGCCTAATATAAACTATATATTGACGCACTGTTTGAAAATATGTAAATATAGATCATAGTTACATTTTTCATATCTGATTGAATTCATTTGAGAGGTTTTACATATTACTCGAAAACTCCAAGAATCAAGAACGTGAAGAATTGGATCATCTATAAGCATTCTTGAGAAGCTACTGACTGGACTATATTGACTGATCGATTTAGCACATTTGAAGGTGAATCTTGATTGATCAGGAGAAAAGACTTAAAATCTTTAATTTGTTAATTCCCTGGACGTGCATGTCAGGAAGAAGAGTGAGGAGCTCTTGACTTTGAGAGGGGATTCTCAAAGGGGTTTTCTTGAACAGGGACATGCGGTTTTGTGTTTGCAGGTGTTGTTCTTTCTATATTTGCTTAAGAGTTTGTAGGGTGTTTACATTTGAGAGTTGCTTTGTAAAGCCTTGACTGTAATACTCTGATCACTATAGTGAATTATTCACCAATCTAAGGTTGATTGGGAGGGTGGCTGGTGTTAAGACTACGACAAGTGTACCGAATCATATCAAGCAATAATAAAATGGTAAAACCAAGTATCGTTTCCCAAAGGACTCACGACACTAAACAGTTATGTGATTACTAAACTAATAAAGACTTAAGAAAAACAATTTTTGGGGTTTTGAATGCAAATGCAATAAAAATAAACATGAATGCAATTTGATCAATTGAGGCTAAACACTAGAATGGATGGATGAAGTAGATAATATGAGATGAATATGTTGTTGGAGTTTATATTTCACCAAGTTTACTCTCATGTATATACGAATTCTACTTCTTCATTAATGTCAATGTCACTATCTAAAATACTTAAAACCTGATTCCTCGGCGAAGCAAGCATATCCTTAATTATTAGTTCATACGATTCCTAGCACTTCTAATAATTAATTTTGAAGATCAGAAGCTTAAGACAACATAACTCATATCCCCATTCTTGAGCAATACTGCTTCTGGAAATAATTCTCGAGATCAAGAATTGTAAGATACCTTTCAATACTCATGCAATTAATAAATCATGCTAATGAATGAGTTAAACAAAAGCAAGCAATACGCGAAGAAGAATTACCCTACCAAGTAATGAAAGAAGCATAAATAATCAAGAATCAATTCATTACATGGGAGTTTACAAAGTTTACATCTGTCCCCAAGAACAAATTAGGTTTAGTTCCCCATCATCATGGAGAAACTAGATGAACAATGAAAGAATGAAAGAGATAGAAAAACCCTAGAAGGAGAAAAAGAGAGCTGTCACATCCCTAAATCTACCCTCAAGGAAAAGGAGAGCTATCACAACCCCAAATCTTCCCCCAAGGGGTGAGAAATGTGTTTCTGTGCTTAAGCCATCAAAAGACACAATCTCTAGGACGTCCAAGTCCTTAAATAGAACACAAACATAACAGAAAATAGATCCAAGCCCACGAAACTGGCGCTCATCGCCCTAAGTGGGGCGCCCAGGCGTGGTACGTGATAACAGTTGAAAAACTGTTATTTTTATAGTTAATTTTGACATAAAAAATAACCTTTATGACTTAGAAACTAGCTTGTAATCATGTTTTTTCTTATGGTTTGGAAATAAGAGAGTTGGATGGGTTTTATGCTTGGTTTTCCTTGTTTTTGCAGATTTTAAGATGAATTGAATGGAAGAAGTGAAGTAGCCATAAGTTGGAGTCAGAAAAGGAAGAAAAAGTGCATAAAAGAAGAGCCACAAGTACCACTCAACGGAAATTACCGCTGAGTGGCACTCTGAAGTCCCGCAGTCACCGTTGAGAGGCAAAACTGCAGTTGAGCGTCAAATAGAAGAACCGCACTTACCACTGAGCGATAATTACCGCTGAGCACCATTTGAATGGGCCTTGGGCCACTTTTCTGTAATATCTAGGAGTCTATATAAGGTTTTAGTCAACCTAGGGTTAGTATCTTTTGGAAGAACGAAGCAAAATCACACTTTCTTCACCCCTTGGAGGAGGATTTTGGATGCTCAAGCTCCACTCTTCAAATTCTAGGGTTCTATCTTTCATTCTTTCATTATTTTTCATCTAGTTTAACCATGATTATGGTGAACTAAACCTTCATTGTTGTTGGGGAATCAATGTAATCCTTTGAAACTTTCATGTATTGAAATGGTTCTTTAATCCATATGCTTTCTTTCATTAATTGTTAGGGTTTTTCTTCTATACTCTATACATGCTTTGTTTAACTCATTCAATTGCATGATCATTGATTTTATTTGTATGGACACATATAGATAAATCTAGACATGAAGAAATTCTGCCAATAGCAATATTGCCAAGACATAGGGATAGGATGATTGGTTGCCTTTAAGCCTTTGTGTGAATGTAATGCATGAATAATTGCTAGGGAGACAAGACATTGTAAACTAGTGATTAGGATTCATATTTACTATTTAGTATTTGCATTTAAATCTACAAGACTTCGTTCACAAGTCTAATTTAATCAACAAATCGCATAACTGTTTAGGCCGTAAGTCCTTTGGGAAACGATACTTGGTCTTACCATTTTATTATTACTTTATACGATTCGGTTACAGTTGCTGATGGTTAAAAGTACCAGTAGTACAAAAACAGCGTATTACGTCAGTTATTTTTGGCTTTTAACGACGTATTCGAGACCGACGTCATAGCGGGTGACGTAAATTTACGTCGAATATCACTGGGTGACGTTAAGAGGACAATTTGACGTCGAGTGGATCGAGAATTGACGTAAGTCTAACGTTGATTTTGAGCAATGACGTGAGGTTACGTCCATTAGTAAAGAGAATGACGTCCAATATTTGAATAAATATTTATATTTATAGTAAGATTTTTGTCGTCTTATGTATGAGAGAAGTGACGCAAAGTTAACGTCGTTATGGAAGATAACGAACGTAATGTTCACGTCGAAGTTCAAAGAGGACATCAATTTTTGAGTAATATTTGAATAAATATGTATATTTACAGGAATATTTTACGTGAAATATAAGGGGATGGACGTAAGGTTAATGTTAACGGTTGAAAATACCGTTATTTATGATGTAATTTTGATACTAAATACGCCCTTTTCACTTAACAACTTGCTTGGACTCATGCTTTTTCATTAAGTTGTGTGAATAAGAGAGTTGAGGTTGAATTTGATGATTCTATGACTAATTTCCTTTGTTTTGATACGTAATGAGAGAATGCGGAAAGCAGAGATGAATTGCTAAGGATTTAGAGCTTAGAAAGGCCTGGAAAAGCACCAAAAGGATGAACCGCATGAAGCTTGAGCGTCCTATCTGGAGGCTTGAGCCTTGGAAAAACGACGTCCACCGCCCTAGCGCCCTCCTGATGGACAAATTTATGAACACCAAAATATGATGTCACAAACTTGTTTTTCAATCGGCAAGTATGACCGAATCGTTCAAGTAATAAACTTGGTAAGACCAAGTATCGTTCTTCCCAAAGGACTCACGACCTAGTTTAGTTATGTGGTTTCTTAATTAGCTAAGACTTACAGATAAAATATTTGGAGTTTAATATGCAAGACAGAAAATAAACATGTATGCATGAAGTTTTGATCAATGGCAAAAAGCAAAAGATAAACACTTTCAATGATATTAATGTATGAATATGTTGTTGGGGGTCAATTTCACCTTATCCACTCTCATATATTTTAGGAATTCAACATTCAAATCATCATTGTTAATGCCACTCTCTAAAGTACCTTTCTAGAAGGCTTCTCCCTAATCACGAGTTCATACAATTCCTAGCATTCCTAATGATCAGTTCATAAGTGCAGGAGCTTAATGACAACCAATATCATATTGGGAGAAATTCCCCGGATCTAGACTTCCCCGTACGTGCCCGTATCGACAAAACCAATAATCATGCATCGAATGAGTTAAACAATGCAAGCATTAAGCAAAGAGGAAAAACCCTAACTAATGATGAAAAGAAAGCATAAGTCTTAATTAAAAGATGTAAAAACAGATTCCATATATGAGAGTTTCACAAGATTACATTGATTCCCCAACAAACATACAGAGTTTAGTTCACCATATTCATGGTGAACCTATATGAATTACAATGAAAGAATGAAAGAATAAACCCTAAAAAGGTGAAGAGGAAGCCTCAGCATCCAAGATCCTCCTTCAAAGGGGTGGAAGAGAGAGTGTTTGCTTCGTTTCTGCCAAAGATACCTAACCCTAGGAAACCTTAAAGCTTAAATACCATTCGTAAATTACAAAAACTTAGGTCCAAGCCCATTAAAGTGCCGCTCAACGGTAAATTACCGCTCAGCGGTAAGTGCGTGTCTTGTTTTCTCCCCTCAGCGGCCATTTTGCCCCTCGGCGGATCTCCCGTGAATGCCTGAGTGCCGCTCAGCGGTAAACTGCCGCTGAGCGGTGACTTCGGCTTCTCCTTTTGCACTTTTTGATGTCTTTTCTGATTTCATCTCTCTCCTTCTTCACTTCTTTCACCAAATTCACCTTAAAACCTGCACAAAAACACTAAAATCAAGCATAAACCTGTCCAGCTCTCTTATTTCTAAAAATATGAAGAAAAGCATGATTTCAAACTAGTTTCTAAGTATAAAGGTTGCTTTTAGTATCAATTTTAAGCATGAAAATAACAGTTTTTCAACTGTTATCACCTCCTAGGCCGCCTGAGTGGCGGAACCGAAAGCCTGGCCGACCAATTGAAGGTTCAAACCCTACATGAGAACCGTTCACCGCCCGGGCGCCCTAAATGGGGTGCCCGAGCGTCGTGCGTCGCAGATCCGACCCAGTTTTTGCTCTGTTTTGACTCTTTTGGATCAGGCCTGTTTCTACTATTTTCCGACTTTATTTAAAGGAGCCAGGCGCTCTAGGTTTTGTATATCTGGCTGGAGCAACACTACAACACACTCTTCTACTCTCTGAAGGCGGATTTAGAGGCGAGAGCTTCCTCTTGTACTTTTAGGGTTTCACTATCTCATGCTTTTCCATTATTCATCTAGTTTCTCCATGTCTATGGGGAACTAAACTCTATTTTTTGTTGGGGGATGATGTAACCTTGTGAACTCTCATGTATTTGAATTGATTCTTAATTTGTATGCTTTTTCATTAATTGTTAGGGAATTCATCTGTTTCAATGCTTGCTCTATTTAACTTATTTAGTAGCATGATTTATGAATTGCATGAGTGCCGGAAGGTTCCTTACAATTCAGGTTTTTGTTGAATTCTCCCAAGGCTAATATTTCTCAAGAATGAGGGTATGAGTACTTGGTCGTCTTAAGCTCTTGATCTTTAGACTTAATTTTCTAGGAACGCTAGAAATTGCACGAACTAGGAATTAAGGCAGGCTTATTGCGCCGAGGGATCAGGTTCTAAGAAATTTAGTGAGTGACGTTAACATTAATGTAAAAAGAAGAATTCTTATATACATGAGAGTAAACTTGGTGAAATTAAACCCTAACAACATACTCATCTCATATTAAACAACATTCGTTCATCTTTGTCATATTAAACAACATTCGTTCATCTTTGTGTTACTCTACTATTGATCAATTTGCATTCATATTTAATTTTATGTCTTTGCATTTGAAACCAACAATCTCGTTTTATTTAAGTCTTAATTAATTGAGTTATCACACAATTGTCTAGTGCCGAGAGTCTTCAGGGATACGATACTTGGTCTTACCATTTTATATTACTTATGTGATTTGGTACACTTGCTAATCCATCAACAAGTTTTTGGCGCCGTTGCCGAGGACTCACAGTTTAAACTATTCTATTTGTGTGATTGTCAATTAATTTCGACTTTATTTTTATCCTTGTTATATTTTTATTTTTATTTTATTTTATTTTATTTTTTTTATTTCATGTGTTTTATGTTGTTTATTTTTGTTTTTGTGCTAATAATATTTTCTAGGGTTTTGTGTCTAATGCTTGGAGGATGCAATTCGGACAAGAAATTAATTATATGGTCACTCAATTCCACCAAGGTAATCTCAACCACTCGTGGGAACCTCACTCAAACATGGGGTTAGGTAAATTTGGACAAGCTGTCGGACAACAAAAATGGCAGCAACAACCCTCTCTATCAAAAAGATGGGCTAAGATGGATGACACACTTCAACAGTTAATGCAGATGTCTGATTCTCATCATAAAAGAAATCAGGCGGCATTCAGAAGGATAGGAAGCCAGCTTTATCACATAATTAAGAAGCTGGACGATCTTGGGAGTAACATGAAAGCTAACTCCAGAAAGGAATGCAAAGCTGTTATTACTAGAAGTGGAAAGATTTTAGATGAGGGAAAATAGAGAGAAAAGAAAAAGAGAGATTGAGTGAAAAAGATGAAAAAGAGAGTGAGAAAAAAGAAAATGAGAGAGAAAAAGAACAGAGAGAGAAAAGCAAAAGAGAGAGAGGAAGAAGAGAGGAAGAAGAGAGGAAAAAGAAAAAGACTCTTATGAAAAACCCCTTCCTTACCCAAAGAATTATTCCAGGAAGGAAAAAGAAAAACAATTTGAGTGTTTCACAAAAATCTTCAAGAAATTGGAGATTAATATACCCTTCTCTGAGGCTCTGCAAAAAATGCCTTCATATGCTAAATTTTTGAAGGAGCTCCTCACAAAGAAAAGAAAGTACATTGAAGAAGAAACCATTGAAGTTCAAGGAAACTGCAGTGCTATCATACAAAATCTCTTACCCCAAAAGTTTAAAGATTCAGGAAGCTTCACTATTCCTTGCACTATAGGGAATATCTCTGTTGGGAAAGCACTTATTGATCTGGGAGCCAATATTAATCTCATGTTGCTATCCATGTTTGAAAAGATTGAAGGGTTGGAACTTAAGCCTACTCGGATGACTCTTCAACTTGTAGACAAATCTTTGAAATACCCTTATGGGGTAGCTGAAGATGTGCTTGTGAAGGTAGAAATTTTTTTTTTCCTGTGGACTTTGTCATCATGGAGATGGAGGAGGACGTGAATGTGCCTCTTATTCTTGGGAGACCTTTTATGAAGACAACAAGAGTTTTGATTGATGTGGAAAATGGCAAACTGAAGGTGAGAGTACAAGATGAAGAAGTAAATTTTGATGTCTTTAAAGCCATCCAAAAGATGATAATGAATGTTTTCATCTTGAATCTCTTGATTAAATTTGTATGATACAAGAAAACAACACAAGTGATACTCTTTCTTTGGAGGAGATACTAGTTGACACTTATGAAGAGTTAAATGAAAAAAGAGAGGAACTAATGGATTAGTGCTTGACTGATTGGGAAGAATTACGAAAGGTTCCTTTGTAGAACACAGAAGAAAAAGTCAAAGGAAGCAAAGTGGAGCTGAAGATGTTACCGCCACACTTGAAGTATGTGTTTCTAGAAGAAGGTGGAAACAAACCAATTATCATCAACAACTCTCTCTCTCCCAAAGAAGAAGAAAAATTGGTAGAAATACTCAAAGCCAACAAACGAGCTATTGGATGGTCAATTTCAGATCCCAAAGGCATATGTCCAACATATTGCATGCACAAAATATTTATGGAAGATGACTACAAACCAGTTGCTCAACCACAGAGAAGGTTAAATCTAGTGATGAAGGAGGAAGTGAGAAAGGAAGTGCTAAAGTTACTTGAGGCTGGCATTATTTACCCTATTTCTAACAGTGCATGGGTAAACCCAATACAGGTGGTACCAAAGAAAGGTGGGATGACAGTTATTTATAATGAAAAAAATGAGCTCATACCCGCAATCAATTTTACTGGATGGAGGATGTGTATCGACTAAAAAATTTGAACAATGCTACTAGGAAGGATCACTTTCCCCTTTCTTTCATGGATCAGATGCTGGAGAGATTGACAGGTCATGCTTTCTATTATTTTTTGGATGGATACTCTGGATATAATCAAATTGTGGTGGATCCAAAAGACCAAGAAAAGACGGCTTTGACTTGCCCATTTGGAGTTTGTACTTATAGAAAAATGTCGTTTGGGTTATGTAATGCTCCAGCTACTTTTCAAAGATGTATGCAGGCAATCTTTGCAGACTTGATAGGAAAATGCATTGAAGTTTTTATGGATGATTTTTTAGTGTTTGGCAGTTCCTTCCATGAGTGTTTGTCTAACCTGGATGTTGTACTTAAAAGATGCACCCAATCCAATCTTGTTCTTAATTGGGAAAAATGTCACTTTATGGTAAAGGAAGGCATTGTTTTGGGTCATAAAATTTCATCCAAGGGAATTGAGGTTGACAGAGCCAAAGTGGAGGTTATTGAAAAACTTCCACCACCAACCAATGTGAAGGGAATCAGAAGCTTTTTGGGTGATGCTGGTTTTTACAGAAGATTCATCAAAGACTTTTCAAAGATTGCCAAACCACTGAGCAACCTCCTTGTTAAAGACGCACCATTTGTGATGGATGATGAGTGCCTTAAGGCATTTGATGTCCTGAAGAAAAAGTTGATTTCTGCCCCAGTAATTGTAGCTCCTGATTGAAGCCAAGATTTTAAGATGATGTGTGATGCCAGCAATTATGCTATAGAAGTTGTTCTTGGCCAGAGAAGAGAGAACGTATTTCACACTATTTATTATACAAGCAAGGTTTTGAATGAAGCCCAGTTGAATTATGCCACCACAGAAAAAGAATTTCTTGCTATTGTGTATTGCCTTGAAGAAATTTAGACCTTATCTCATTGGGTCTAAAGTGATTATCTCCAGAGACCATGCAACTATAAAGTATTTGCTGACCAAGCAGGATTCTAAGCTGCGGTTGATTAGATGGGTACTTCTGCTACAAGATTTTGATGTGGAAATCCGTGACAAAAAGGGAAGTGAAAATGTAATTGCGGATCACTTATCTTGGTTGGTTAACAATGAAGTTACAAGCAAGGAAGCAAACATCTGGGAATCCTTCTCGAATGAAACACTCATGTATATTCAACAAAGGCCGTGATTTGCTGATATGGCCAATTTAAAAGCTGCAGGAGTAATCCCAGAGGATCTCAATTGACAACAAAGAAAAAAGTTTTTACATGATGCCAAACAGTTTATTTGGATGATCCTTACATGTTTAAAATTGGGGCAGATAATCTTCTAAGGCGTTGTGTTTCTAAGGAAGAACTGAAAGGAATTTTATGGCACTGTCATGACTCAACTTATAGGGGGCATTTTAGTGGAGAGAGAACAGTTGCAAAAGTACTTCAGTCAGGATTTTTTTCAAGTTCAGGTGCTATATCAAGAAAGAATTCAACTTTCTTCTTTGAAAATAACGCGATGACCATGGATTAAGTTTGGGAATGGTAGTTAGTGCTATCGAGAATAAGAGAAACAAGGGAGATATAAGGTTTTTAATTGGGAAGTAACTGTAAGTAGCTTGGTGCAGTAGTTTTAAGGGTTTATGTTTGCTCCATAGCTATAAAATAAAGGCAAAGAAAAAACAAGAATAGAGATAAAGAAAAAACAAAAGATAAAGAAGACAAGAAGAAGGAGGATAATCAGAGTGAGGTGTAACAAAGCTCTTCTAAAAGAAGAGCTCGGATATCATGTTAAGAAGTGAACTTTAAGCCTAACTCAACGCCACAAAATCAGTTCGTAAGGTGAGGTTTGCACCCACTTATATACTTTAAATTAACCTTATCTCTAGTTGATGTGAGACTTCCAACACCATTATTTGATTTTGCTTGGTGTAGCATTCAAATAAATATGTTATTTCTCCTATATCTTTGAGTTATGTAGCGCAATATTTTATTTTATATATTGTTTGGTCATTGTAGTTTTTGTTTTTGTTTTTGAAAAAAAAACGGTGTATTATTTTAAATCATTGACACTAAAAATATATGATTTCATTCATTCAAATTATCCTTGTGTTGCCATGCTTACCATTGACCTCCATAGTGAAATTTTTTTCATTGTTAGGTCATGGGATTTTTTTTTTGTGTGGGGTAGCCATGACAAGTTCATCCATCACGTTAATTATTGTGTTATGGCTGTATAATAATTGGATAAACAAGAATTATAAGTGGCATTAGTTGGTGCAGTCACGTTTCTAAATTTTGAACGAATAGCAATTTTGATTGGATGCCTTTAGTATGTTTAATTCGGTGATCGGTGGTTGGCATAATTAATTGTATGAGAATGTTAGTTAAGTATAAAAAGGGAATAAGTCTTGGTGTATACGTGAATCATAGGTTTAAGTTAGAATTGGTGCAGTAATGGTCATGTCACATTTTATTATGGTTTAGTATTGGAAATTTATTGATTGTTTAAATGGTTAAGTTATAGTGGCTTTTTGTTTGAACAAATTATTTTAGTAATTATTATGGGTATTGGTATATAATAGTTTAAGTTAAGCATGCGAAAATCACTTTGAGTTTAAGTGTGAATTTGGTGCATGTGCAGACTTAAAATCTAATGTTAATGGTTATTAAGTTGTCAGAATATTTTTGTGTTGTTTATTAAGTTTCAAAATCTAATTTCAATAGTATTATTTTGTTTTTTTAGTATGGGTAAAATTGTTTATGATAACTACAATGCTTAGGATGGTTTAATTGTTTTATAATTTTATTATGTTGAGTTGATGTTAATGTTGTTGAAATTTAATTTTGCTGTTTGTATTTTAAATTGAGTTGTTAGATAATATTGTTTTGTTGAATACAGTTGATGTGTTATTGTTTTGGTTGGCTGAGCTCTTTGTGATTTGGATGGATTAATTATGTCATTTGATGAAGGTATGCCTATTGATTCGAAGTTATCCATGTTGTGCAAGTTATATTTGTTGCTGATGAGTTGAGCATGATTGTTTTCTAAGTTATGTAACTTGATGGTTGAATTTTATTAAAGTATGACTCAATTGTTGTTGGATGAGATGGTTGAGTTGTTTGGTGTGGTTAGGTGTGTTATGTCTTTTATTGCCAAAACGGTAAAGTCGGGTTTTGTTTCTTTCACCTGTGTGAGGTTAAGAAATGGGTCTTTTTTCCCTGTGTGAGACAATGGAAAAGGGAGGGTATGGTGTTGTTTCTCTATGTGAGGCAGTGGAAAGGGTTTTTTTTTCGCCTATTGGAGGCAGTGCCAAAGGGTTCCTTTTTGCCTATGTGGGGCAATGGAAACGAGAGGTTATGGTGTTGTTTCTTTTGCTTGTGTGACGTAGAGAAAATAGGTTCTTTTTGCCTGTGAGGCAGTGGAAAATGGGAGGTTATGACGCGGTTCCTTTCGCTTGTGTGAGACATGGGAAAGGGGTCTTTGGTGTGATAGTAGGTTACAAAAGAATGACATATTATTGATGTTTCTTGATAGTAATGTGTGTTCGTGTAATGTAAATGTGATTTGAATTCATGAATGAAATTGTTGGTTTAAGAAATGTGGGTACGTATGGTTATATTGTTTATTATCTTGCATTGTTTTATGAGTATCTCACCCTTAGTTGTTTGTGTTAGTGCGATGATCTTATAACTTGTGTTGTTATACGAGAGCATATGATATTATAAGATGATGTTGATGTCTAAAGTGAGGAGACACATGAGGAAATCTTATGGGAAATTTTGAAATGTATTTTCAATAGTGATTTGACTAATTTGTAATTTTCAAACAATATGACATTGGAATAATGATCACTTCCACATGGTTTTCTTTTCGTCACAATAAATGGAGGAAACTTTTTTATTTCATTATTTTGTGATGGTATTTGATGTTTTATATCTTAATTTAATGAAGATTTTATAAACCACATGTTGCATCCTAAAAGAGGTGCTACAACTAACATATGTGAGATAAGTATATAGGTATCATGATATTTTACCAACAATTTAACACATAGAGAGAATTGTAGGAGGTCCTAACCACTATATTGTTTTGGTCCTATGTGCGAAGGTGAGCAGTAGGGTGATAACCCTTATATTTATGACTGTGCAGAGTGTAAATACTACAAAAACTACATGCCTAGAGCGAAGCCCAATGTCAAAGACATGTATTCGAATGATTGAGATAATGTCAACTCTTTGGGTGAATATATAACTTATTTGACGTTTATACATGTTTATTTTATAATTGATATATTTTGACTAATTTAGGATAATTCTTTTTCACACTAGCTTACTCTTATTGTTTTATATTTTGTTTTTTTTTTTTTTATAATCACTTTCCAGTGTGAATAGATAGGAAGTTAGGTTATGATACCCCTCTAATGAAAGATAAAGATGTTGTTGAATAAGTCTATAGTTTCGTTGTAATGATTTTGTATAAGAGTTCTTTCTCTAGAAAAACTCATTGATCTATAGTTGGTTTGATATATATTTTATTATTATAGTTAAAATTATGAATATTTATATTAATATTATATATGTTCTAATTATCAATTTTATAATATTTTATTTAATAATTTTATATTACTAAGTAAGATGTTATATATGTTTATTTTTTTATTTAGAATTACTGTTAATTTTTTTAAATATACATTTTACTAAATAAAGGTACAGATTTCTTTATTTTGAAATTTGGTCATATTTTATTATTTAAAATTTCCTCTGCTGAACAGTAAAAAATAATTAATTTTACTTAAGTAAAATTTTAATGTTTAATTTTGTAAGATAAGATAAATTAATTTTTCTTTTTTCTCTTGCATATTAGAGATTGTACGAGTGAAAGAAAATATAAAATGACTACATTTTTTTTAGGTTTAATAGGTTCGGAGGTCCCTATATTTGGGGGTTCGTTTCAATTGGGTCCTCCAATTTTGAAAGTGATCAATTAGGTCCCTAATTTGGTAAATGTGATTCAATAATAGGATCTGCGTTAAATTGAGTTAACTCTGTTAACTTTGTTATGAAGTGGCAAGCTGAGGATAATTGTTATCCTCGAAAAACATGATTTGGTAAGGTTTGCAGATATCAATTATCCTCGAAAAACATGATTTTGAAAGTGACCAATTTAACGGAGATCCTATTATTGAATCACATTTACCAAATTAGGGACCTAATTGATCACTTTCAAAATTGGAGGACCCAATTGAAACGAACCCCCAAATATAGGGACCTCCGAACCTATTAAACCTTTTTTTTATAAATAATTAACAATTACATTATAATAAAAGAAAAAACCTTAGATGTGATGAATGAGACTTAGACTCTCCATCCCTAAAATAAATAACATAATAAGATTTCTTTTTATTTTTTACTGGATGATTATTTGGTCAGTCACAGATTGGATAGTCAACTTTGACTTAAATCATCGAATGAGCTATTAACGAGAATGGTTGACCTCGAAACAAATTGGCCCGTTAAGAGTTAGCACAATTAACTTTAGGGTGTTACTCCCTCCACCACCACATTTTCTCTCTCCACCTCCCCAATTCTATTACATATTTTTTGAATTACAAAACTAACCTTTTATAATTACAAAAATAACCTTTTTCCTTTTTAATCCTAATTATTTACTTTTATAATTAAACTAATAAATAACTTTTTATATAATTATAAAATTATTAAAGAATACAAAAAGTCATATATAAAAATATATATTATACAAAAACCCTAACTATATATAACGTGCAAAATAAAAAAAAATCTAAATATATACTAATAAGAATAAAGATCCTCAAAAATACATTATTATAATACATCAAAATATATTCAAAAATAATATATCAAAAAATATAAATTATATTATTTAAATATCTTCAAAGAAAAAAACTGTAAAATAAAAACTGTAATCTTTAAATGGATATGAGCATCCGTTTAAGGGAAAACGGATGTGAGCATGCGTTTAAGGGAAAACGGATGTGAGCATCCGTTTAAGGGAAAACGGATGTCAACATCCGTTTAAGGGAAAACGGATGTCAACATCCGTTTAAGGGAAAACGGATGTCAACATCCGTTTAAGGGAAAACGGATGTCAACATCCGTTTCTCTTAAACGGATGTTGACATTCGTTGACGGATGCTCACATTCGTTTAAAGATTATACTGTTTATATTTTAGGGTTTTATTACGCACCTTCACGCCCTCTCACGCCTTTGAACCAGCACTTGAAGCACCACCACAGTCACGGTTGAAGATGAATTGCTTTCCCCACATTCAATCTTACTAAACACAAAGTTCACCACACTCTCACGTTACAATTCTATAAAAGAGAAGAAGAAGTGGAACATGAAAGACAACCCAAAGATAGTGGAACGCAAGAGACAACCTGGGAAAAATAATAAAGAGAAAGAGGGAAGTGTTAGAATCGCTGCAACGGAATTATTAGCGTGGAACAAACCAAGAGGGGGGTGAATTGGTTATATACTTTTATTGTGCCTTTTATTATTTTTCTCTTAATTTTTCTTACTGGGCAAATGATTAAATATAAATGACAGAGTAAGGGAAAGAGAAAAATTCCACAGGTGATTTTATCCTGGTTCAGATCACTAGGATCCTACGTCCAGTCGCTTATCTCAAACAAGATAAACCTTTTTCACTAACACAAAACACTTACAAATATTAGTCACAAAGAAAAACAATTTGTAAGAGTTTAGAAATACCACCTCTCTTGAAACCACAAGAGATGAACTTACACTTCCTTTGAATCTTCACAAAGGATGATACCACCTCTCTTGAAACCACAAGAGACGAACTTACACTTCCTTTGAATCTTCACAAAGGATGACCACCTCCTTCGAATGCTTCACGAAGGATGATTCTCTTCCACGCACTTCCTCGGACACACCAAGGATGAACAAGCTATTCCTCTGTCACCGCAGTAGCACTTCAGGACTTTGCAGACAAGAGTTTCCTTAGCTTCAACAATCTCACAGAGTTCTCAAAGAGTTCAGAGATCTTTTGCACAAGGGAAGAGTTATTTTTGAGATAAAGAGTGAGCCATTTTATAGACTCAGCCTAATACCCTTCCATTCTTCAAAAACGGGCCATCTAACGCATTTAATCGATTAACATAAATATTAATCGATTAATAATGAGTACAACGGCTAGTTTTTCAAATCTGAAACCCCCAACGGCTAGTTTTTCAAATCTAAAACCCCCAACGGCTAGTTTTTCAAATCTGAAACCCCCAACGGCTAGTGTTAATTGATTATTCTCAGGAATAACCGATTAACTAAATAAATCAAATATAAATTACAAGAATCAACCCTAATACATATTTGAGCACTATTACATCAACTTTGATTATTATAAAAGCTTTATAAAATACAGAGATCTTCAATTTGTCTTTATGGATCTTGACTTGTGCAAATCTGTTCATCATCAAAACTTCATCTTTGATTTTTGCTAACAGGAAGAATGATAAAGAGAATGAATGTACGTGAGATTTTAAATAATATTAACCCTAAAATTTAATAAGGGTAAAATAGAAATTAAAAAATAAAGAAAAGGGTAAAAGGGGAATGGGGTGGTGGAGGAAGGAAGTTGTGGTGGTGGAGGGAGTATCACCCTTAACTTTAATGTTGATCAACTTAAAGTAAAGTGTGATTACTTACAATTAGGTCGTGTTTAAGTCGTTGTTAATACTCTGAAACCTATAAATACAGGTCTAGGGTAAGGTCATTGTTAACCCTCTAAAACCTATAAATATATATATAAGATAAGGAGATAAATAATTTATATTTATTGTGTCTAATTGTCCACATTAAACTAATTTTGACAATAAAGTTCCTTTTCCTGATACCCTTCAAACAACAGCTTGATAAGCGGTTAAACCAAAAACCTAAACTTAGTTTTCAAACAAACCTAAACCCTACATCTATTATAAACTTCAAAATAATGAGATTTATATAATATAGAAAACAATATATTAAACTTCGAAATAATGAGATTTGCATAATATAAAAAACAATATATTAAAGGAATTAGCATTTCTTTTTTAGTTTTTATATAAATATTTGGTTTTGAAAAAATATATTGAAAAGTTAAAAAGTAATTTCTAAGAGTGACTGGTCAAGATAGAAGACCACACATTTGATGCATCAGTTGTTGTCATGAACCACCGACCTTAAAAAAGCACGAAATTCAAAGGATGCCACCGACTGCGTTTATGCCACAGGCATTTCCTTCAACTTGCCAACGATCATAATTACCTTTCGTCACCATGTTGCTCCCTACTTTCATTTTTAGTTAGCTTAAAATATCTCACAATTCTTAAAACATTAATTATATACACGTGGAAACACATGTATGTATTTTTTTTTATCATAAATAATTTTAAATTTAATAAATAATAATTTTAAAAAATAAAATAATATAATTATTATTTTATCTAAAATATAATTAAATTTAAATTAATATTAAAAAAATAAAAGTAGAAATATAACTATTTTAATTTAAAATAACGATTTCTTTATACACGAAACAGACAAATTTTCTTAATATATAGATATTATTTTGTTCTATTTCTTACATCTTATTAGTTATTTATAATATTCTAATTTTAGAAGTCATATATACATGTAAAAATTAAAGCGTTATTACAACTTATTAAACTTTTACATAAGTAAATTTTTATAAAACTCTTGTAGAAGATCTTATCTCTTGTCAATTACATAGCTCCAAAAAGCATATGCATACCTATATGCTCTCGTATAACACATACGTTATACGATCATCGTCACATAAATAAATACGAGTTGTATAAACGTCAAAACATCAATACAACATTTATATCTCAGTTGTCAAGTTCTTACCATGATCCTATCACATCAAATGTCATCAATATATAATAACACTATAAAAAGCAATACAATAACATCCCTTACGTTGCCTTAAAAGGAATCATGAGCAACCCATGCTAATACCATCTATCTCTATAAGTGTATGCCTTCTTCCAAACTTCATCGCATCATTCCTGTTTTCCAAAATACGATAATTTGGGTAGTCCTCCGTCGTAGCTTCGGACCTATCCCCATTACTCCTCAAGTTGCTCACAAAAGCTCTAAACTCAACACGAGTCGTAACCCTATAGGCGATACATCCATCCCTTTTTATCCCCTCGCAAGAGAAAAGGGAAACACTTGATTCTTAGTCCCTTTTACTCTCCATCATGGATGAAGAGAATCATCTCTTCCACTGCGTCGTAAAGACAAAGAGATCAATCTTTCTACCCCCTTGCAAGAGGAAAGGTTACTACCTTTCTACCCCTCAAAAGAGGAAAGCTACAACCCCAGATTAACAAAGTATAGCCAGAAGACATACTAAAAAGAAACATGACCACCAGTACACCACATGGTTGGTTCCACAACGTGACTCTCCCATTAAGCTAAACAATGATTACGGAAACCACTACCCCACACCATGTAACCCATCTTCTTTCCACTACATCGCACAAACAAAAGAGAACCCACGAAAACACTATGTATTGCCAAACCTCATCATTGACCACTCGTTACTCTTACGCAATGACAAGAATAACACTCTACATATCTCACGACACAATATCACTCATCCCAACCAGTTATATTAACACAAATGATAATCTTGGACTCGTACAACCCTTATTATCCTTCATCCCACAAGACAACCGAACATAATTTACTAAATTAATTTTACAATCAAATAGCCAAATTATGAGTGCAACAACGTCAATCAATAATATAGTTATATCATATATTCAAGGCAACAACGCAAATGATCAAATCATTCCATAATTTATCATTACAACGGCCTAAATGATCTACACATTCAACAACCATTAGTACAACAACATAACTGATTAAGACAGTCTGAAGAACACATAAAGAGGCTTTACCAGCCCATGATAGTAATTTGTCAAAGCATTAATCAATGAACACATGCATAATACCTTGAGCATAATAACACATAAGAACGCATCAGCTACTTACTTTGAGCATAAGACCTTCTTTCCATACTATTGTGGGTTACTTGGGATTTTAATCAATAATAACATTTCAAAGACCAGCATTCTCAATATTAGTTCTACCATACCATAACACATCATCATTCTGACTCTTATACTCCTTTCAAATTAAACCCATTATGAACTAAAAAAAAAGAACATACAGAGATTATGAATAACCACTCACAAACACAATAAGATAATAAATTAATTAAATTCATTCAATCAATTATAACCCACTTGACATTCCATCAACTTACAATTTCAAATATTCAACAAAGGTATTGCAAGTCCCCCCAACAATAAACCAATTCCTGTGCATTTTGACAAACAAGAGTTAAACACACATTCATTTATACAAGCATACATTGCAATTCAAACACGGTTAGCTCCCTATACCTGACCCTGTTCCTATTCGCTAAACCTCCTTCCACAGTTTCTTTATTCCTCTTGTTCAACACCCATTTGTTCGCTCTTTGTTTTAATCCCATCTTTGGGTCCTCCAAGCTAGCGTTTCCAGGAACTCACCACATTTTTCTTTCTCCCTTCCATGTCACTCAATGAACCCTACAATAATCCCTTTTTTTGAACACTGCTCTTAAAAAAAGTATAAGGAAAGAGAGAGATGAGGAAGAGAATGGCATTTCTGGACAAAGTCTTTATTTTCCCTCGCGACTATAGCCCTATTTGTCGTCTTTTAAAAAACAAGAACAAAATAAAAAGAGGCACAATATAAAATCACTTTTGTTACCATAAAGTATTATTACCACTCTTGGTCCCCTAGTCAATCTTGACTAGTTCGAATTTAACCACGGGTTTATAAGTATTCTAACCACTTATGATCCCTTAATTAATCCCGAGTAGTCTGAGTAATCTTACACCACCCTTGGTTTACCTAGTCAACATGTTTAGTCTTAGTTTACCTACTTTTGGTTGTTGAGTATTATGACCACTCTTGATACCTAAGTATTGTCAACCACTCTTGGTTCCCTAGTGTAACATAATTAATCCGAGTTTGACCACTCATAGTTTACAAGTGTTTTATTACAAGAAGGAAAATAACTTTCATTGAGAAGATATTTAATCAAAACAATACATTAATGTATTCTTGTAATTGCTCTCTCTCACTCTTTTTGGTTGAAAGCATAAGTCGATGTAAGCTCGGAGCAAAGCACTTGAGTTTTCTTGACTCTCTAGTTTTCTCTCTTTTTTTCCTTAACCATTTGCGTTTACACGCTATGGGCACAGAGAAAAATGACAAAGTAGATATTAAACAAAGGATCTTTTTTTTTCTCTCTTTCCTTTTCTTTTCTTCATTTCTCTTCTCTGAAAGCTTCAGATGTTGTAGGCTTAAAGACAGAGTAGCAAAATAGATATGTGATGATAGTTCTTTTCTATTTTCTCTTCACTCTTTCTCATTACTCTTCTCATTCTCTTTTGCTAGAGCATGCTTTCATTCATTCTCTCATATCTTCATCATTTTTCTTAGGTTGAAGAGCATTAGACAATATAAGTATTAAGGTAAAGTAGATTTGATATTTTATGATCTTTCTTGAGATTGCTCTCTCTTTATTTTCCACTCTCATTTTTGTTTTCATTGTTCACTTCTTCTCTCTTTTGCTTCAACAACACCTCTCTTTAGTTGATCTTCTTTATATAGGCTTTCTTAAGAGATGATTGTTTGACAATGAGTTGATTTCAAAATAGGCTTCATAGACTTTTTAGGTAGCTTGATCAGACTTAGGTCTACGTTGTAGAATAGTAGTGCTTTTTCGTGTAACTAGTTTGTATGATCATTCTGGGCTAAGAGCTTTGATTAAACATTCTAAAAATGTCTTTTATTTGTCAACGTCTTTTTATCGTTTTTATAAAGCTTCTAGGTTAAGTAAGTGTTGTTATTTCAAAGCATGCAAGCACAAAATAACTTTTCTATAATGCATTAAAGGTTTTATCTGTTAATGATTGTATTAGACATCTCGTGTTTAGAGTGTATTTGCATATGTCATCATCACTTAATTAATGCATCGTTTATTATCAAGTTAACTTAGATGATGTAGATGATATATTCTTTAGACACTTGTCTTATAAGAATTTTTATGTAATCTTGCGTCTTTGTTTGAGCGAGGTTAACACTTAGATGCTTTATCATTAGATCATACACATGTTATTTAGTTTAGTCGTTTATTATCAAGTCTGAGCTAGCATATTACTTAATGGGATGATTATTGTTTATCCCGACACGCTATGTTCTTGTGATGTGTGATATATATATTTTCAATAACGTTTAGTCCATCTTTTTAGTCATCACATACGACTTACTTTCTTAGACGCTTGGTGACGTAACCAACTTGATTGTGAATGCATAAGGGTTTAGTGTACCATTTGTATGTGTTAGAAATGATGGGCTTTGTTTCTCAACACCAAGAGGGGGGTTGAATTGGTGTTTTATAAAAATACTCGCTTTGCAAATCTTTTTCACAAATAGAATGAATCTTTAAACCTTTCTTGAACAGCAAACGATGTGTATGCAATATAACAGTATGCGTATTCGAATGAAGACAATAGTTAATTGATTAATGCAGAGAGATAGGGAGAAGAAAAATCAAAATCTGAGGTTTATCTTGGTTCGGCCTCAATGCCTACATCCAGTGTCCTTTCAATCGACCTGAGATTGAAATCTAATCATGAGTTTAGCATTTTCAACATTTGAACCAACATATAACTGTATACAATACTCCCCCTATCATTATGCATATCAAATTTCATTATTACAGATGCATAACAGAGATAAAGTATGTATCATCCAAATACGTTCAAGCAATGTACCATACAAAATTACATTTACAGTATCAGAGCAACTTAGATACAACTTGAAACAATTAAAGCTAGTTTAATTACTCATAATCTCATTTTAGATTCATAGCGGATTGAACAAATTGAGATGTATGATGAAGAAACAGATCACAAATCATTAGTTCAGGTTTAAAGTATAAGAATCAGAAGTTTAGAGACTTCAAACCAATTGATGAATCATAATCGATTTTAACTTTCTCTTAATCGATTTTATTCTGCAGAGTAATGTCAAATAAGAAGTTTAGAGACTTCAAGAATAGTCCACCACTTCAATTTCTTGTTTCTTGGAGCGTTTGATCACCTTTGTAAAACTTTTAGCACAATCTAAATCAGATATGAAATGTTATTCTCAAATTGTCTTATAGAAATCCAATCAATGCGTCTATATATATTTTTAGTCAATTCAGACGCAATTTAATTGATTACTCTCTTAATCTAATAAGTTACATTAAATACTTATAACATATTTATAACCAATTAAGCTCCTTAACTAAATTCGCAATTAATGCAATTGATTTCCATTTAGTGCTTAGTCAACACATTTAAAAATATGATCATTGAAACAGGTATGACAAGCATGAAACAATTTTAAATCAATAACAGACTTAATTGAATACATAATCCATGTAATCGATTAAGCTTCAACACTTAGCACATTTTTGAAAACTTTTTCTTTCTAATTCACAACACAGAACATTTGAAAAAGATATTTGCAAACACCTATTTTAATCGATTCACTAATTAATGTAATCAATTCAAAACAAGTTACCTCAGTTTAAAAACATAAGTTGTCTGATGACCTGAATTGATTATCACTCCTCTATAATCGATTTATTTATTCAGATATGCTTTAGAGAACATGATTTCCTTATAACCAAAACATACAGTATGCATACACATATATGATCACTTTACTAACACAGTATGCAACAATCAACATATTATATGTTAAACACATGTGACAATCACAATATGTTTATATTTCAGAATAATCATAAACACATACAACATATAACATATACCATAGTACATATTCATGTGTTTTTATTATCAATGTGTTGTCATCATCAAAAGAGAGGAAGAGGATGAGAGAAAAAAAGAAAGAATTGTATGAAAAACCCCTTCCTTACCCAAAGAATTATTCTAGGAAGGAGAAAGAAAAACAGTTTGAGCGTTTCATGGAGATTTTTAAGAAATTGGAGATTAACATACCTTTCTTCGAATCCTTGCGAAAAATGCCCTCATATGCTAAATTTTTGAAGCAGCTCCTCACTAAGAAAAGGAAGTACATTGAAGAGGTAACCATTGAAGTTTAAGGAAATTGCAGTGCTATCATACAAAAGCTTTTACCTCCCACGTTGAAAGATCCCAGAAGCTTCACAATTTCTTGCACTATAGGAAATATATCTGTTGGAAAGGCACTAATTGATTTGAGAGCCAATATCAATCTCATGTCGCTCTCCATCTTTGGAAAGATTAAAGGTTTGGAACTCAAGCCTTCTCGGATGACTCTTCAACTAGTAGATAGATCTCTGAAATATCCTTATGGGGTAGCTGAAGATGTGCTTGTGAAGGTAGACAAATTTATGTTTCCTGTGGATTTTGTTATCATGGAGATAGAGGAGGGTATAAATGTGCCTCTTATTCTTGGGAGACCTTTTATGAAGATTGCAAGAGTTTTGATTGATGTGGAAAACGACAAACTGAAGGTTGGAGTAGAAGATGAAGAAGTAAATTTTGAGGTTTTTGAAGCTATGTCTCACCCAAAGGATGACAAGGATTGTTTCCATCTTGACACTCTTGACGAAATTGGCATGATACAAGAGAAGAAAGCAAGTGATATGTTTCTTTTGGAGGAGACGTTAGTTGACACTTATGAAGAATTGAATGAGAAAGAAGAAGAATTGATTGATGAGTGCTTGGATGATTTGAAAGAGTTGAAAGAAGTCCCTTTCAATAAGATGGAAGAGATCAACACAGAAGAAAAAGTCAAGGAAAGCAAATTGGAGCTGAAGATGTTACCACCACACTTGAAGTATGCATTCTTAAAAGAAGGTGGGAATAAACCAGTTATCATTAGTAATTCTCTCTCTCCCAAAGAAGAAGAAAAGTTGGTTGAGATACTAAAAGCCAACATAGGAGTTATTGGATGGTCAATCTCAGATCTCAAAGGCATAAGTCCGACGTATTGCATGCACAAAATATTTATGGAGGATGATTACAAACCACTTGCTAAACCACAAAGAAGGTTAAATCCAGTGATGAAGGTGGATATGAGAAAAGAAGTGCTAAAGTTACTTGAGGTGGGTATTATTTATCCTATTTCTGACAGTGCATGGGTACGCCTAGTACAGGTGGTACCAAAGAAAGGTGGGATGACAATTATTTATAATGAAAAAATGAGCTCATAGCTACAAGGATTGTTACTGGGTGAAGGATGTGTATTGACTATAGAAAGTTGAACAATGCTACTGGGAAGGATTACTTTCCCTTTCTTTTCATGGATCAGATGTCAGAGAGATTGGCAGATCAGGCTTTCTGGATGGATATTCTGGATATAATCAAATTGTGGTGGATCCAAAGGACCAAGAGAAGACGGATTTCACTTGCCCCTTCGGAGTTTTTGCTTAGAGAAAAATGTCATTTGCGTTATGTAATGCTCCAACTACTTTTTAGAGGTGTATGCAGGCCATCTTTGCAGATTTAATAGAAAAATGCATTGAAGTCTTTATGGATGATTTCTTAGTGTTTGGTAGTTCCTTTCATGAGTGTTTGTCTAACGTGGATGTTGTACTTAAGAGATGCACCCAATCCAATCTTGATCTCAATTGGGAAAAATGTCACTTTATGGTAACAGAAGGTATTGTTTTTGGTCATAAAATTTCTTCCAGGGGAATTGAAGTTGATAGAGCCAAAGTGGAAGTCATGTAAAAGCTTCCACCACCAACCAGTGTGAATGAATCAAAAGCTTTTTGGGTCATGCTGGTTTTGTTAGAAGATTCATCAAAGACTTTTCAAAAATAGCCAAATCACTAAGCAGCCTCCTTGTTAAGTACGTACCCTTTGTAATGGATGATGAATGCCTTAAGACGTTTGATGTTTTGAAGAAAAAATTGATTTTTGCTCCAGTAATTGTAGCTCCTGATTGGAATCAAGACTTTGAGCTGATGTGTGATGCTAATAATTATGCTAGAGGAGAGAGAAGGTATTTTCACACTATTTATTATGCAAGCAAAGTTTTGAATGAAGCCCGGTTTAATTATGCCACCACAGAAAAAGAATTTCTTGCTATTGTGTATGCTTTGGAGAAATTTAGATCTTATCTCATTGGGTCTAAAGTGATCATCTACACGGACCATGCAACTATAAAGTATTTGCTAACCAAGTCGGATTCGAAGCCGGATTCTAAGCCGCGAGTTATTAGATGGGTGCTTTTGCTACAATAATTTGATGTGGAAATCGGTGAAAGAAAGGGAAGTGAAAATGTAATTGTTGATCACGTATCTCGGTTGTTTAATAATGAAGTTACAAGCAAGGAAGTAGAAATCTGGGAATCCTTCTTAGATGAAACACTCATGTACATTCAACAAAGGTCGTGGTTTGCTGATATGGCTAATTTCAAAGCTGCAAGAGTAATCCCAAAAGATCTCAATTGGCAACAAAGAAAAAAGTTTTTAAATGATGCCAAACAGTTTATTTGGGATGATCCTTACTTGTTCAAAATTGGAGCAGATAACCTTCTGAGGCATTGTGTGACTAAGGAAGAAGTGGAAGGAATTTTATGTCACTGTCATAACTCACCTTATGGGGGCCATTTTAGTGGAGAGAGAATAGCTGCAAAATTGCTCCAGTAAGGATTTTATTGGCCTACTCTGTTTAAAGATGCTCATAATCATGCCAGGAACTATGATAAGTTTCAAAGGACGGGTACTATTTCCAGACGTCATAAAATGCTACTGTAAGGCATATTAGAGGTTGAAGTTTTTGATTGTTGGGGCATAGATTTTGATGGAATCCTGCCTGATGTGTTTTCTTAGTGTTCTTTATTTTTTGTAGTTTTCACATTTTATTGTGCACGTATTTTAGCTTGTAAGGAGCATGGGTTACTATAAATACCCAGCTCCTCTCTTGTATTGGCACTTTTGAGCTTAATGAGAATTTGATTTTCTGACCTTCAGAAATAATTCTCTCTTGAAAGTCACATGCTAGAGAGTCCAAAGATTCCCTCTAGCCACCTTCCTTGCACACTGCCTCCATTTTCATTTTCCTTGATTTCCACGGTGCTCCACTTATTTCTCTCACCTCCTCACTACCATTCTTCGCTGCCACCTCACATTAGCGCTCAAAGCTGCCTACACCTTCAGCAGCCACGCGTCCTCTTTCATATCTTCATCAGCACATCACTGTTTATTTTTTTTATTTGCGTTTCTCGCATGCGAGATAGATTCTTTCTCGAGAGTGTTCTTCATCATCAACAACCATTCTTCATCACAGATCCATCTCTTCTCCTCAGTAAGTATCAGATTCACCAGTTTCTTCATCTTTCTTCCACTGTCATCAAATCATCTACACATTTGGTTAGTGCTTCTTCATCTTTCATCATTTTTCTCTGATTTTAGCCGATTAAAATCACCCTTGATCCGTTCCAAACCTTTTTCACCGTTCAATCTTCATTTTGAACCGATTAATCGGTTCATATTGGGTTTCCTTCAATTTCTAGGGTTTCTATCGAGTTTAACCCTTTGTTTCTTGTTCTTCTTCGAGTTTCTGTCATTTTTCGCTGTGTTCATCTCTGGAGGAAGCTTCGAAGGAGCTCGCGACATGCACATTCGTCATCTCCTTGGACGTTCTTCCATCAGTTGGCACCAGAGCTCAGGTTTCGTTCGCGCTTCAGAGGTAAGTTGTCTCGCGTTCTCTGTCTTCAATTTCTTTTTCTTTTTCCCGTTGTTTTCTCTTGATTCCGAGTTGAGTTGTTTCGATTCGGTCTTGTCTGATTCATAATTTTTTTTGTCATTTGATTGTCTTGATTCTGAGTTTCTGTTTCGCGTCTTTGTTGCGCTTTCTTCATTTACGTGTTGTTCATCATTTTCCTTTAATGTCTTGATTTGTTTTTCTGATTTAAGTTGTTGCGAATCTTGTTTATGTTTTGTGTTTTGAATCTCTTCATATCTGTTTAGGTTTCCAAGTTGCGTTATCTGTGCCTTTGAGTCATTATATTGAGTATTATTTCATTTTATTTCGATGCAAGTCTTGGTTTGAGTCTTTTAATTTGAAAATCACATTTTTGTCATGTTCTAGTCCTGTGGTTTGTTTTAATTGTCATTTGAATTCGAGCTTAACTAGTTGTTGCTTATGTTTTGTGATTCATTTGAGTTGCCTGCACTGAGTAAGTTTTGCTCACCATATATAAGCTATGACATTGGATTAATGAGCTTGGTGGCAGATTTCAGTGGTAGAGATAATGAATCTCATGTTTTTTTTGAATCTGTTAATGTTTAATGATAACTTTGTTTGGTTTCTGCCTAATCAGTGACACGTGCATACCAAGTGAGCAATGAAAGGCTCAGCCTAGCTCGGTTGCACATTGATTAATCAACAGATTTGTGATTTGGCCAACTACACTGAATTGGTTTTTCTTTGAAGTCTGTGTTTGTTTTTTGATTCGTGTACTTTGATTTTAAAGGTGATTTTAGTTTAAGGTGTAATTAGTTAGTAGCCTAAGACATTTCTGGCAAGGCAAGACTTGGTACTTTTGCAGCTATTTAGCTCACCTCTCTTACCTGGGACTTGTCTAAGTGAAAGTTTTTAACCCTTTAAATTAAGAAAACTCTTAAAAACAAAGTGTCAACACCCAATTTCGTCCGGATTGGGTAATATGTTTGTTGTATTTTATTTTCATCATGAGTATAAAGTAAAAAAAAAAAAAAAAAAGACTAAAATAAAAAAAATAATAATAGTAATAAAAATATATATATATATATATATATATATATATATACAAATAAAAAAATGAATAAAAATAAATAAATAAAAAAAAAAAAAAAAAAAAAAGCGTTCGGCCTTGTACTGTACGACCGAGCCGTTAGTCCTGTACACTGAGCGACCGTTCGTCCTTTGTTTACCAATATCGAGACTGTTCGTCCTTTACCATGCGTTTCTCTCCTCCATATCTTTTTGACGATCGGTTCCTTCACCCTGCATGCAACCGTTCGTTCTTTATTGAAAAATATCACGGGGCTCAAGCGCTCGGCCGTTCGTTCTCACGTGTTGTCAGTCGTCCCGTCTTATTGACGTTCGTCAACTCTCAGCTTCAACCGTTCGGTCGTCCTCAAGTGTTCATTATTCGACCGTTCGTCCATTCTTACCTTCAGGACGTTCGGCAATTCTCAGCTTCAACCGTTCGGTCGTCCTCAAGCGTTCATTCCTTTAGGACGTTCGGCCATGCAGAGAGTCAACCGTTCGGTCATAGTGTTTCAGTGAACGTTCGGTTTTCCCTTGAACGTTCGGTCTTGGTGATGTTATTCTCATTTGAACGCTCGGTCTCCACGATGTTTCTCTTCAGCGTTCGGTTTTGAGCGTCCGGCCTAGTATGTTTGATCTCACAATGTTCGGCCCAATAGTATTCAATCCAGTATGGTGACTTGGTTTTAACGTTCGTCCTAATAATGTATGATCTCTTGCCGTTCGTCGAAATAGAATTCAACCAAGTGGTGTTCAGCAAATAGCGTTCGGTCATTTTCTTATGTTAGTTGAACGTTCGGTCTTTATGGTTTATTCTCAATTTAACGTTCGGTCTTGATGGCGTTTGTCCAAACAGATATTTAGTTTTTCTAATGGTCGTTCGCGGGGCTGGCTGTGTTTTAAAAGGGGCCTACCACTACGTCTCAAATTATTCCCAGTAATGATTCCCACCTTCAACTGCCGATTTTGTCTAAAGTGAAAATTACGGACAGCATGGGTTTCTGAAAAAGAGAATATTTTTGGCTGACACCTTCACTTTTGTCTGCCACGGGTGCCCATGTGGTGCCTGTACAGATTCCATCTGTAAAGTCTGGCGGGCACTACAACAGGAAAAGAGGGGAGCAGAGAGGGGGGCTGTTATTTTTCCGGAGACAAAAAAAAAGGCAAGAACGGAGGGAGGCTTCTTCATCTTGAAGCATTGTCCACTGCTGAGGAGGAAGACTCCATTTTACATGAGGAAGAAAAGGAGGAAGCCAGTCAAAAGAAGGAGAATCCATCCGAGATACAAGTTTAACCAAGAACGAACCAAGCTCCAGCAGGTAAACTGCCTTGCACCTCTAGGTTGATTACTGCATTCAATATCTCGGCTTTTGCTTGTTAGGTTGTGTGGGTCGTATATGATTTGTGTGTGTGTTGCATAAGATTGTTGTGTGAATACATGTTCTGGTCTGCAACCTCTCGCCGTCCCATAATACTGCAACATCCATCCTCTATTCCTTTGTCTTCAACTGTCATTCATCCCCAATGACCCCCACCACTCCTCACGGCTGGAGCACAATCCAACACTCACCTACAACCAAAAGCAACAGGAAGTGGGAACAACATGAGGGCACGATGAAGGGAAGAATCAGGAAACCGGAGCTTCATCACGTAGCACCTGTTCACAAGAGCTCCATTATCACTCCATTATCACTATCGTCCCCCATCATTTTCAACCAAGGCCCTTCGAACCTCCATCACAGCCACCTCCACCATTGTCATCAACCTCGCCAGATCATTCAACCTCCACTGTCAAACAGCCTCCATCCCAGCCACCATCAACTTCTTCTCTCGTCACCACGAAACCCACAACCTTCACGCTTCCACTTCAAACTTCCACCATCTTCATATTCATCTTCATCATCTTCAACTCCGCCATCCACTATACCTCCGACGTCTGCCCATCACCCCGTGAACCCGTCATCCTCCTTCACGCCGTCATCGCCGCTCCCCACTTCATCATCTTCATCTCCAAATCAGCCTTCACCTTCGTCATCACCGAACAACATCCACACACATAGCCCATTGTACAGTCAAGAAAACAACAAGAGGAAAGAGAGGAAGGGTTGGAACGAGTGCTGGCGACGCTAGGGCTGGCCGGATGGCGCGGTGCCTGTCGGGGGGCAGCGGCCGTTTGGAGAAGAGGAGACCGGCGTGTGGTCGCGCTTGAGGGAGGAGAGACCCTAGGTCTCTTTCATTTTTTCGAATGAGTGAGAATGGGAGGAAAGGGGCAGAACCCCTAGTGTTTCAGCTAGGAAGAAGGTCTTGGGCCTAGGTTCAGACCGTTTTCCTATGCCACCCCCTTTTCTTCTGACCGTTTCTCCTCTGCCACCCCCATTTCTTCTAAGTCGAGCCCCTTTTTCCACTTGGGCTTTGGCCCAATCTGTTATCAGAATTTAATTTGGTTGGCACCCCCTTGTTTCGTTTTCACACCCCTTCTTCCACTTGGGCTTAGGCCCAATCCGTGTATAAAAGGAAAAATAGCTTAGACACCCCTTTCTCTTATTTAAGCACCTCCGCACCTTTTGTTATTTACTTATCATTATTTATTTATTTATCTTTTATTTTTATTTTTTATCTTTCCTTTGGTTTCCATTATAAATATTTATCTACCTTTTTTAAATATACTTTTATAAACAATAAAAATAAAAATAACAAAAATATTTTAAAAGGTTTAGGCACATGTGTGATCGCACGCATCGTCCTTGTGCTAAAACCTTTTCTTCTTCTTTTCTAAAATTACAAAAAATATTTTAAAAGGTTTAGGCACATGTGTGATCGCACGCATCGTCCTTGTGCTAAAACCTTTTCTTCTTCTTTTCTAAAAATTACAAAAAATATTTTAAAAGGTTTAGGCACATGTGTGATCGCACGCATCGTCCTTGTGCTAAAAACCTTTTCTCTTTCTTAAATAAAATTACAAAAAATATATTTTGAAGGTTTAGGCACATGTGTGATCGCACGCATCGTCCTTGTGCTAAAAACCTTTTCCCTTTCTTAAATAAAATTACAAAAATATATTTTAAAGGTTTAGGCACATGTGTGATCGCACGCATCGTCCTTGTGCTAAAAACCTTTTCTCTTTATTTTATAAAAATACAGAAAACAAGAAATCTACAAAAAAATTAAAAATATCTACAATTTCAAACAACAAACAAATGGCTACCCAGAACTACGTGATCCTTGATTCTCCATCAAAAGTGGAGATACGTAGGAGCAAGGCTAGCCCTTGTCAGGTTCACTTTCCCAAAAATCCAAATTTATCCATAATCATTTTCCAAACAAAATTTTCTAAACAATTTTCAAACAAATTTTCAAGCAGTTTTCTAAAAGAACTACGTAACCCTGATTTCTCATTTTGAATGAGAATACGTAGGAGCAAGGTCAATCCTTGTCGGGCCCAAAAAACTAAAAAATATGTTTTGTTTATTTTAGAATTTTATTTTAGGGGATAGTTAAACATTTTGAAAATCACATCATATTCGTGCATTTAGTTAAAGGTACTGCCTTAGGGCAGGCGTTGTGGGGTGCTAACACCTTCCCCACGCGTAACCGACTCCCGAACCCAATCTTTGGTTTTCGTGGACCGTGCTTTATCGTTTTATGGTTTTTCCGTAGTTTTCCAGAATAAACTATGGTGGCGACTCCAAAATCTCTTTTCAAAACCCGCGTTTCTTTTTGGATCGTCGTCCCGTCGCGATTCCGGTTGCGACACAAAGATGTCTTATAGTTCATATAGGTCTTCTAGGTTAGATAATGTTGATGAAATGTTTAAACAAGCTAGGAATCTACCATCCTTTGGTAAAGACATAGGTGCATTAACATACCTAGTTTGGGAAAAAGAAATTGATAAAATAAATCCTTGGTTTTATGGAGAGAGTGAATATTATGTCCTTAGCATATATCTCTCTAAGTTAGAAGAGCATGCAAGTGAGTGGTGGGATGAAAGACAATATCATGTTAGGAAAGGTAGAAAGTCCTCCATAAGTGATTGACATGATTTAAAAGCTTGCATGAGAAGAAAGTTTGTGCCTTCAAGCATTAAAAGAAACCTAGAACTAATTAGGGATTGCATTGATGATGGAAAATTATTTCTTGAGCGTTTAAATGATCATGGGTTTCTTCGTAGATAATTAGAATTTGGGGCAAGACTTAAAGAGCTCAAGGATAAGAAAAGAGAAAGAGAGATTGAGAGAAAAGAAGAGCAAGAAAGGAAAGAAGAAGAGAAGAGAGAGAGAGAAGAAACAAGAAAAGAGAAGAGAGAAGAAGAGAGGAATTAAAAAGAGAAGAAGAGAGAAGAAGAAGAGAAGAAGAAAAGGAAGAAAGAGAAGAAGATAAAAGAAAAGAAGAAGACAGAAAAGAAAAAGAGAGAAAAGAATAAGAAAAGAGAGAAAGGCAAGAAAAGAGAAGAAAGAAAAGGAGAAATTGTTACTGATGACAAATCCTATTCTTTCAAAGACCATGGAACCTAAAAGGGAAGGTTTCCAAATCTTTACTTCTTTTCCAATAATTGATTATTTTTCAATTTTTAACTTCTCTTTCAAACAAATTGTCATCTCATATTCTATGCAAACTTTTTCAAAATATGACAATTTATGAAACGGGCAAGCTGAGGTTTCTAATAGGGAGATAAATAGGATTCTAGAAAAGATAGTTACTTCATTAAGAAAGGATTGGTCTCAGAAGTTAGATGATGTTCTTTGGGCATATCGAACCGCAATGAAGACAGCTATTGGATTATCTGCTTTCCAAATGGTCTATGGAAAGGAATGTCACCTTCTGGTGGAGATGGAACATCGAGCTCTGTGGACTTTAAAATTCTTGAATTTTGATCCTTATGACTCTGTAGAAAAGAGGAGAAGGGAAATTATTGAGCTTGAGGAGATGCGGCTGCATGCCTATGATTCTTCTAAGAATTACAAAGAAAAGGTGAAATTTTATCATGACAAGAAGCTGGTAAAAGGGGTCTTTAATCCAGGACAGCGGGTGCTGCTGTTCAATTCACGACTAAAGCTTTTTCCTGGAAAATTAAAGTCTAAGTGGTCTAGTCCATTTATGAACAAGAATGTCCTTTCACATGGAGCAGTTGAGTTGACAGATCCAACCTCTGAAGACCCACAAAGAAGTTCGGTAGTCAATGGGCAACGTCTCAAGCATTATCTGGGTGGTGAGGTGGGACGCCTTTCCACAATCATGGAGTTGGTTAATCCAGATTGAGTTTAATGGTGTCAAGCTAGTGACGTTAAAGAAACGCTTTCTGGGAGGCAATCCAGCTTTCTAAACTTTTCCTTTTGATAATTTGTTTTGTTATTGTACTCTGCTTGAATGAATTACATTGCTTTGGTTCAACTATGCTATATTTTGTGATAAGTATTGCTTTGTCATGCTTAGTGTATTGATTGATGTTCAGGTGATGTATGATGTGCTAATATACTAGTGATGGCTCATAGTGTATGAAACAGGTGCTTGAGGTAAAATTTGATTGAGATACTGAGCATGGTGTTTTTCTGAATTCTAGGACTTGAGAGTTTACTTGTTTGAGTTTTGGGCTTCAGAGTTGTTGTGAATAATTGCTATTACTTTGGAAGCATGAATGATTTTGCCCAAATTTTCTGTGATTGATATACTTGCTTGCAGTTTTCATATGATCAAGGACATCTTTTGTTATCCCTTATTCTTTCTTTTAGCCTTCCCATGATTTTGTCCACTGAAAAAAAAAACAATTTGTTTTACCCTTTGAACCTTGAGCCTTATGCATGTTTTGAAAACCGTTTGTGAAAATCTATACCTTGAGTTAAGTTGAGAACAATTGTGAGGTATTGATAAAGGTTCAAGTTTGGCGTTGCTGGAACGATTGAGAAAGTAAAAAAAAAAGCATTGAGCTAAACAGTGAGTACATGAAAAGCAAAAGCAAAAGAAAAAGAAAAATAAAGAAAAGAAAAGCACAATTCACGGGAAAGCTGGGAAAAAGAAAGTGAGTTTGTGCTTGAATGATGAAATCATAAATGCCTCTCTCAACTCCAGGATTTTGCTGACCAGAAAAAACCAATTTCCTTCCTAGCCCAACCATGTTACAAGCCATGAAAAGCCCTTGTGATGAGAACTTGCTTGTGAGTATGTTTGATTATGGTTAAATGAAAGGCAAAGTTAATTTGTGTGACATTGTGATATCAGAGTTAAAAAGACACCAACACCTCACAATACACCTTTGAGTTGAGTGATATACTTTTTAGTGCTTGAGTGATACACTTTTGAGTGCTTGAGTGAAACACTTTCCTTAGTGAGGAATAGTTCTTTGAATTTTTTATTACATCTTTGCGTGGTTGATTGATCATTCTTAAGGATAACATCTGTTAAATTATATGAGCATTACATTGATTTTCATTGAATTAAGGCATCAGCACATCTTGACTAACATCTTTATGCTGAGTTGATAAAAGTCATTCTTGTCCTAGAAGGAAAAGTTTTGAAAAATGTTGAATCATTGTAGTAATTGTTCTGAAAAGCTGAGTTACATTCTGTTTTGCTTAAGGACAAGCAAAGTTCTAAGTTTGGGGTTGTGATAACGGTTGAAAATACCGTTATCTATGATGTAATTTTGACACTAAATGCACCCTTTTCTGCTTAGAAACTTGCTTGGAATCATGTTTTTATGTTAAGTTGTGTAAATAAGAGAACTGAGGTTGAATTTGATGGTTTTATGACTAATTTCCCTTGTTTTGGCAGGAAATGAGATAATATGGAAAGCAGAGATCAAGTGCCAAGGAGATGAAGCTCAGAAAGGCCTGGAAAAGCACCAGAAGGGAGGAATGTTTGAAGCTTGCGCACCCTTTTTGGAGTCTTAAGCGCAAAAGAGTGTCACTCATCGCCTAGGCGACCCTTTTGGGCGCTTGAGCATCAGAAGCATGAAGCTTGGGCGCCGCTTTTTGAGGCTTAAGCGCCAAGAACCACTGTTCACCGCCCGGGCGCCCTAAGAGGGGGCGCTTGAGCGCCAGCGACATGGGCCTGTGCCTTGTTTCTGTTCTGTTTTTGCTCTATTTAAAGGACCCAAACGCCCTGGGTTTGGTATCATCTTTGGTAGGAGGAGTGATAACAGTTGAAAAACTGTTATTTTCATGATCAAAATTGATACTAAAAGCAACCTTTAACACTTAGAAACTAGCTTGAAATCATGCTTTTGTTCATATTTTCATAAATAAGAGAGTTGGACAGGTTTATGCTTGATTTCAGTGTTTTTGTGCAGGTTTTAAGGTGAATTTGGTGAAAGAAGTGAAGAAGGAGAGAGATGGAATTAGAAAAGACATCAAAAAGTGCAAAAGGAGAAGCCGCAACTACCGCTCAGCAGCAGTTTACCGCTGAGCGGCACTCAGGAGTTCACGTTGGCACCGCTGAGGGGCAAAATGGCCGTTGAGGGGAGAAAACGACTCACGCACTTATCGCTGAGCGGCACTTTACCGCTGAGCGGCACACTTATGGGCTTGGGCCTAAATTTTCTGTAATTTTAGAATAGTATATAAGCTTTAGGACGTCTAGGGTTTGTATCTTTGGCAGAAACGAAGCAAACACTCTCTTTTCCACCCCTTTGAAGGAGGATCTTGGATGCTCAGGCTACCTCTTCACCTTTCTAGGGTTTTATCTTTCATTCTTTCATTATTATTCATCTAGGTTCACCATGAATATGGTGAACTAAACCTTGTATGTTTGTTGGGGAATCAATGTAATCTTTTGAAGCTCTCATATATGGAATTTGTGTTTACATCTTATATTTAAGACCTATGCTTTCTTTCATCATTAGTTAGGGTTTTTCCTCTTTGCTCAATGCTTGCTTTGTTTAACTCATTCAATGCATGATTATTGATTTTGTCGATACGGGAACGTACGGGGAAGTCTAGATCCGGGGAATTTCTCCCAATAGTATATTGGTTGCCTTAAGCTCCTGTGCTAAAAAAAACTAATTATTAGGAATGCTAGGAATCGTATGAACTCGTAATTAGGGAGAAGCCTTCTTGAAAGGTAATTTAGAGAGTGGCATTAACAATGATGAATTGAATGTTGAATTCCTAAAGTATATGAGAGTGGATAAGATGAAATTGATAACCCCAACAACATACTCATCCATATATTCCATTAAAGTGTTTGTATTTTGTTTTAGCCATTGATCACATTCATGCATACATGTTTATTTTCTGTTTTGCATATTAAACTTCACTTATTTCGTTCTTAAGTCTTAAATAATCAACAAATCACATAACTAAACTAGGCCGTGAGTCCTTTGGGAGAACGATACTTGGTCTTACCGAGTTTATTACTTGAAACGATTCGGTCACACTTGCCGATTGTTCAACAAGTTTGTGGCGCCGTATTTCGGTGTTCATAAATTTGTCATCAAGTTTTTGGCGCCGTTGTCGGGACTCGTGGTTTAACTGGTTAATTTGTGTGATTATTGATTATCTTGACTTTAAATTTGAATTTCTTTTTTATTTTTTCTGTTTTTATTTTATTTTATTTTATTTTATCTTCTGTTTTTATTTTTATTTTATTTTATTCTCTGAATCTTATATCTTCTCCTATATCTTTTTGTGCTAACCAAATATTCTAGGGTTTTGTTCTCTTGTGTATGCAGGAGGCAATTCGAACAAGGCAAGATAACTGCAGAACCTCTTCTTGAAGGTTTAGACGAGAGTAGACGGAGGAGAAGAATCCGAACATCTAGAGAACTTTTCCCTCCTCCGGAAACTCTGTTGCAACCATCACCACAAGGTTCTGACCATAGCACAGAAAATATGGAGAACAATAATATCAGAAGAACTCTTGTTGATTACACCAATACAGCTGGACCTCAGCACTTTAACAGTATAGCTAGACCTAGAGTCAATGCAGCTAACATGGAGGTCAAACCAGCATTGATCCAACTGGTGAAGAGCAATCAATTTAATGGGTTATCTCATGAAAGCCCATATGAGCACCTCACTACATTTAATGAGATCTGCAACACGGTGAAAATCAATGGGGTGCCAGATGAAGCGATCAAACTTAGCTTGTTTCCTTTCTCATTAGGAGGCAATGCTAAGCTTTGGTTAAATTCTTTTCCAGAGGGAAGCTTCACAGAGTGGGAAGCAGTGGTAACCAAGTTTCTAAATAAATACTTCCCACAATCAAAGGTGAACAAAGGCAAGCAAGAAATTTCTTCATTCAGGCAGGGCATGGAAGAATCACTGGGTCATGCATGGGATAGATACAAAAGCTTGCTACGAAAAACACCCACGCATGGATTCGATGAAGTGGAAGTAGTCCTTACCTTCCTTGGAGGTCTTGGTTCACAAACCAAGATGATGGTAGATGCCTCAGCAGGAGGAAACATTAAATGGAAAACTCCAGAGGAAGCAACAGAAATTATTGAAAATATGGCTACTAGTGACGCATATCTTTGTCACCAACACCCATCAATAGGTGTATACAAACATAATATCCTTCAGTAGATACTCTTCCACTAACATCCATTAGTAGATGCAAATCCTTTTCATCAACACTCATCAGTAAGTGTCTGATAACATAGTATCCATCAGTAGATGTTGTGCTTATTCTCTTGATGATCTTGTGCCCCTAGTACAGATTTTCGAATTTTATCCTGCAAACACTAAAGAACACTGCACTAGAGCACCCAATTAGAATAAACAGATAAAAAATTAAAAAGAAAAAAAATGAAGAGATAGAAAGCTAAAAAGATAGAAAGATAGAAAGAAAAAAATAAAATAAAAAGGTCAAAAGATAAAAAGATGAAAAATTAAAAAATAAAAATAAAAAATAAAAAGATAAACAGATAAAAAAAAAAGATAAACAGATAAAAAAAAAAAATAAAAAGATAAAAAAAAAAAAAGAAAAAGATAAAAAGAGAAAAAGATACAAAGTGAAAAAAATAAAAGAGAAAAAGATAAAAAGATAAGAAGATAAAAAGAAAATAAAAAAAAAAAGATAAAAAAAATAAAAAGAGAAAAAGATAAAAAGATAAAAGAATGAAAAAATAAAAAGATAAAAAGATAAAAACAGAAAAAGATAAAAAAACAAAAGGATGAAAAGATAGAAAGATAAAAACATAAAAATTAAAGATAAAGTCTAATCGGTTAAGAATCACACAAATAGAATAGTTATACCACGAGTCCCCGACAATGGTGCCAAAAACTTGATAAAAAAATTTTTGATCCCCGAAAACGGAGTCAAAAACCATTTAAGACCTCGACAAGTGTACTGAATCGTATCAAGTAATAATAAATGGTAAGACCAAGTATCGTTTCCCAAGAGACTCACGGCACTAAACAATTATGTGATTACTCAACTAATTAAGACTCTAAAGAACAAATTTTGGGAGTTTTGAATGCAAATGCAATAAAATAAACATGAATGCAATTTGATCAATTGAGGCTAAACATAAGAATGAATGGATGAAGTTGATGATATTGTTGTTGGGTTTAGATTTCACCTAATTTACTCTCATGCATATATGAATCCATCTTCTTCATTAATGTTAATGTCAATTTCTATTTACCTTTAACCTGATGTCTCGGTCAAGAAAGCCTACTCCTAATTACTAGTTCACAATGTCTTGTCTCCCTCGCAATTATTCATGCATTACATTCGCACAGAAGCTTAAAGGCAACCGATCCTCCTATTCCTATGTCTTGGTAATATTTCTTCTGGGAGAATTTCCCCTGTTCTAGATTTCCCTGTATGTGTCCATATCGAAAAAATCAATGATCATGCAATTGAATGAGTTAAACAAAGCATGCATAGAGTGTAGAAGAAAAACCCTAACAATTAATGAAGTAAAGCATATATAATCAAGAATCAATTCAATACATGAGAGTTTAAGAGGTTACATCTTTCCCAACAACAAATAAGGTTTAGCTCTCCATTATCATGGAGAAACTAGATGAACAATGGAATGAAAGAATGAAAGAGATAGAAAAACCCTAGAAAGAGAAGAGGAGACTCCCGCACCCCCAAATCTACCCCCAAGGGGTGAAAAGTGTGTTTCTGTGCTTAAGCCATCAAAAGATACAATCCCTAGGTCGTGCAAGTCCTTAAATAGAACATAAAAATAACAGAAAATAGGTCCAAGCCCATAAAAATAACAGAAAACAGGTCCAAGCCCACGTTGTCGGCGCTCAGGGGCAGTTTTGGTGCTCAACGGTAGGTGCGACAATCAAATGATGCATGACCGTTCGGTTTCACTTTTGACCAATCGGTCTTACACTGTTGACCGTTCGGCATGACATCTACCACTTCATTCAGCTTCTCCTCTCATAAACCGTTCGGTTTGTCTATGTTTTTCTGCAGCCGTTCGGTCCTTAGTTACACCGTTCGACAATTGTCTTTCTTGCTCACACCGTTCGGCCTAGTTCCACCACCTTCACACCGTTTGGTCTCTGTTATGAACTGTTCGGTCTCTGTCTTCTCTCTTCTGATCATCAGTAACCGTTCGGTCTGGGTTCTTAACCGTTCGGTTTGGATTCTCCCGCATTGTACCGTTCGGTCTGGTACTGGTTCTAACTTTTATGGGTTGCAAATCCTTGCTACTTCAACTTCTTTCATCCAATTCATCTTAATTCCTGTCAAAACAAGGAAAACCAAGCATAAAACCCATCCAACTCTCTTATTTCCAAAACATAAACAAAGCATGATTTCAAGCTAGTTTCTAAGTCATAAAGGGTGTTTTTAATATCAAAATTAAGTATAAAAATAACGGTTTTTCAAACGTTGTCAGAACGCTAGGAATTGCACGAACTAGGAATTAATGCAGACTTATTGCGCCAAGGGATTGGGTTCTAAGTACTTTAGTTAGTGACATTAACATTAATTCATAAAGAGGAATTCTTATATACATGAGAGGGAACCTAGTGAAATCTAACCCCAACAACATATTCATCTCAAATTAAACAACAAACATTCATCTCTGTGTTACTATACGATTGATCAATTTTAATTCATATTTATTTTATGTTTTTGCATCGCAAACCAATGATCTTGTTTTTAATTAATTAATTCATCACATGACTGTTTAGTGACGAGAGTCCTCTAGGATACGATACTTGGTCTTACCATTTTATATTACATGTGTGATTTGGTACACTTGCCAATCTATCAACACTCAGTCATCCATGTTTGAATATATGATTTTCTGAAATCTAATGTGTTTCCAGATGGTTGAATGGTATGAGGTTCAAGAAAGCCATAAACTAACGCCCGACCTGACTCAACTATGATGGTGACCATGTACCTGTAAGAATAAAGTTAAGTATATTTATTAAGAAGTAATAATACTAATATACAAATTGGAAAATAGCAAATAAAAACTTACATGCACCATAGTTGTATGCATGCAATGTTGAGCATTTTGTCCCCAACAATGTTCTCATATACATCACCGAAATTAATATACAATGGAACATGGCACTCGAGGCCAAATGTTCTTAACTCCTACAACATCTCTACCAGTCCTTTTCTCAACTTATTTAATCTAGAGGTCAATATGGATATAACATCATGGTCTTCTGCTTCCTTACGAGCCTCATTCAAAGGTTGAGCAATTCGTTGTTTCTCAGGACGGTAGACCTGCAACTCACATTTACAAAAGTTAGGAATCGTTTAATTATAACTTAAATATTTAAGATAATAAAAAGAAGAATATAATATCGCTGGTGGGCCAAAATATGGCATGATCATAGCCTTAGGCCAAGCTATAAATGTGCCTAAGGCCTCCCCCACGAATTGTATTTCAGATGTAGGCACTGGCGCTCGAGCCTAGGGGTCTCTTGGATCATCAATCATTACCCGCGCGTGAGTGGGCAATAAAGGAGCAACATGAATGGTCTGGCCTTCTGCAATCCCATGGCTACTACGCGCGGAGGATCCTCATCAACCAAAAACTCTTACTGAATATTGTAATCAGTATGATCTGTAGTAGAGCATGAGCCTTTGGTGCTCACACGAGGTGCAATAGGATCATCTGTAGGGGCGTCCTCCTGTTGTGACTGTTGTTGTTGCTCTTGTTGTTGTTGTTGTTGTTGCCTGCTGTTGTTGTTGTTGTTGCTGTTGTTGGGTGATTATCGCAAGTTTTTCTTCGGGCATTCTGAAGCGTTCACCTATGCTTTCTTCTAATTCGACTTGCACCTGTTGCCTGATGCTACTAACCATTTCCTGAGTCACGACTTCTGTGCTTCTTGGTTTAGGGCCAAAGTAGTCCCTCAATCCAATAGCTCCTCCAACAGCAAGCACACGACCTGGACGGTCTAGCCGACCTGTGGGTGCTACTAGGAGGTCCTCGCTACCTTGTGCCACAAATGTGCTTTTCCATTTAAAAGTTTGTTACATAATTTTTTTATGAAATATGGTAATCAGTTAAAAGTTTCCACTTACAATCTAGGATATCTCTTGAGCAGATTCAGATGTAAACTGGCCATTGGAATTTTTCCGTGCAGCCTTCCACAATTCATGTTTGGCTGGTGAAGGTGCTAGATCAGGTGACTCAAGACCTGACTCCTCAGCGCGATGTTTTCTCATCTTTTTCTTTAATAATGCATAACCACCATGTGACAGTACGTGTGGTGTATCATTAAGCTTCTACCTCTACTGGGCGGCTATCCTTTTCACCTATGAAAAAATGAAAATCATTAAGCATAAATCACAAATTAACATCTTGTGTGACTAGAGCAAAATATTAAGAAATACCTGCCACTTAGGACTAAGTCTGGATTCGTTAAACTACACCTACTCCTCCTTAGTTATTTTATATTTTTGTACAAGGAGTGTCATTCTCGTCTTGAAGTCCCTCCACCGGCTCCTTAGTTATTTTATATTTTTGTACAAGGAGTGTCATTCTCGTCTTGAAGTCCCTCCACCGGACTTCAATGTGGGATAAAATCTTCTTCCTTATCCTCTTATCATTAGGGATATCCCAATTTTCCTATTAAAAACAAAATTAATGTTAAAGCATGATCAACAAAAATAAGTCAATGATCGAAGTAAAACATCTTAAACATACCAAAATATCCTGCAATAGTAGATTTTTGTCAACCTGTGGGACATCATCCCAACAAGTAGCTACAATAGGGACATGATATTTTTCCATCAGGCCCAAGTAACTCCTGAACAATGTTGCATGTGCCCCAATAGGCACAAATGTTCAGGGATCAAACTGCACGGTCACTGGTTTGTCATTAACCCGATGGGATGTGACATCAAGCATCCGAGTCACAGATCTACCCGCTCCTCTCGTCAAACCTGATCCAGAGCTCGTCATACTTGTTTACAAAGTGTTAGTATATTATAGTTAGAACAGACAAAATAAATAAATTGTACAAGTAATTAAAACAATGCTAAGACACCTATTTATCCCATATGCCTTCGTTGTGATCACATCGAGTTGCATGTATTTCATCGGGTACATCATCAACCTTATTTTCAATGGTTCTTGATGAGAAGGATCTTGTCTCAAGTATATCTAGAGTGTCTTCATCATTAGTTGTGTGCATGGCTCTGCCTTCCAATACCACTGACCATTTATGATTCAGTCGGTCAGTGACATAGAATATTTGTCTTGCGTGACTAGCCATAATAAATGGTTCATACGTGTAACTCATTTTGTTAAGATCCACCAAAGTGAATTCGAGGTCTTCTGTCACCACACCAGAATTACTGTCAACCCATTTACACTTGAAAACTGGAACTCTAAAAGTGACATAATCAATTTCCCAAATTTCTTGTATTATTCCAAAATAATTGATTGATGCTGTAATTGGATTCTTATCCTTGGAACTTGAAAAGTGTACAGCCTCAACTTGTATGGTAACTCCACTATTTTGAACTCTACTTTTATCGTCTTCCTCCTTTGAATAGAACAAGTAATTGTTTATGTAATAGCTGCCGAAAGTGATCACATCAGTGTTAGGTCCACGAGCTAGTCTCAATAGATTTTCAGAAACATTCAGAGTCGCATAAATCTTTTTCTTAAACCAAGCTAAAAAGGATTTGTTATGTTCATTAAGTTTCCACTTTTCACTCATACGTGGATGTGTTGACTTAATTTCATCAATATGTTGTGAAATGTAAGGAATAACATCCTTTGTGTTGTTTAAAATGTACAAATGTGCTTGATTAACTTCTTTTCCAATAACACTTTCAATCCTTACTCCTCGAACTCCCTTTCCTTCACGTATGTTTTCATGTCTTTTCTTTGGAAGTCCTATTGGGTCACAACTTGGCATATAACTTGAACAGAATTCAATGGCTTCCCCTTCAATGTAGCACCCTATAATCGAAGCTTCTGGTCTCAATTGATTTTTAACATATCCCTATAAGATCTTCATGTATCTTTCAACCAGGTACATCCACCTCAAGAAAACCGGCCCACATTCAAATCTCTTTCACTAGATGGACAATCAAATGAACCATGATATAAAAAAATGAGGGTGGGAAATACATTTCCAATTGGCACAATAGTCTAATGGCCTCATTTTGTAAATCATCTAATTGTCGAGGATCAAAACTTTCTTTCAAACGGCATTGAAAAGCAAACTCAAACGTGTGAGAATACCTCGAACAGAGGCAGGTAATATGGCTCGAATAGCTACTGGTAAAAGTTGTTGCATTAAGACATGATAATCGTGAGACTTTAAACCAACCAACTTCAAATCTTTCATAGAAACAAGGCTACTAATATTCGACGAATAACCTTGTGGAAGTTCACACTATGTAAACATTGACAAAATATTTATTTTTCTTTTTTGAAAGAGTGTGACAAGCTAGAGGAAGATAGGTGCGTCTTCCTATGGATTACGGATGTAACTCAGAACAGATTCCTATGTCAACCAAGTCTTGTCGTGCTTTCACTCCATCTTTTGTCTTTCCTTTAACGTTTAGTAAAGTCCCAACAACACTATCACATACATTTTTTTCAACATGCATCACGTCTTTGCAATGTGGCACATCAAGTTTTGATGGACAAATTTGTAAGCACCAAAATATGATGTCACAAACTTGTTTCACAATCGGCAAGTATGACCGAATCGTTTCAAGTAATAAACTTGGTAAGACCAAGTATCGTTCTCCCAAAGGACTCACGGCCTAGTTTAGTTATGTGATTTGTTGATTAGCTAAGACTTAAGAACACAATAATTGAAGTTTAATATGCAAAGACGAAAATTAAATATGTATGCATGAATTGATCAATGACAAAGACAAAAGATAAACACTTTCAAGGAAATATATGAATGAATATGTTGTTGGGGGTCAATTTCATCTCATCCACTCTCATATATTTTAGGAATTCAACATTCAAATCATCATTGTTAATGCCACTCTCTAATGTACCATTCTAGATGGCTTCTCCCTAATCAAATAGTTCATACAATTCCTAGCATTCCTAATGATTAGTTCATGAGTGCAGGAGCTTAAAGGCAACCAATATAATATTGTCAGTATAATATTGGGAGAAATTCCCCGGATCTAGATTTCCCCGTACGTGTCCGTATCAACAAAACCAATAATCATGCATTAGAATGAGTTAAACAATGCAAGCATTGAGCAAAGAGGAAAAACCCTAACTAATGATGAAAGAAAGCATATGTCTTAATTCAAAGATGTACTCAACAAATCCATATATGAGAGCTTCAAGAGATTACTTTGATTCCCCAACAAACATACAAGGTTTAGTTCACCATATTCATGGTGAACCTAGATGAATTACAATGAAAGTATGAAAGAATAAACCCAATAAAGGTGAAGAGGTAGCCTGAGCATCCAAGATCCTCCTTCAAAGGGGTGGAAGAGAGAGTGTTTGCCTCGTTTCTGCCAAAGATCCTAACTATAGGACGTGCAAGCCCTTATATACTAATCTAGAGTTACAAAAGATTACAAAAGTCCAAGCCCAAAAAGTGCCGCTCAGTGGTATTTACCGCTCAGCGGTGATTGCGCGTCTTCTTTCTTCCCCTCAGCGGCCATTTTGCCCCTCAGCGGTTCCAACGTCACCTCTTGAGTGCCGCTCAGCGGTAGTTTGCCGCTGAGCGGTGCCTTCGACTTCTCCTTTTTGCACTCTTTCTTGTCTTTTCTAATGTCCTCTCTCTTATTCTTCACTTCTTTCACCAAATTCACCTCAAAACCTGCACAAAAACACTTAAATCAAGCATAAACCTGTCCAGCTCTCTTATTTCTGAAAATATAAACAAAAGGCATGATTTCAAGCTAGTTTCTAAGTCTAAAGGTTGCTTTTAGTATCAACTTTAAGCATGAAAATAACAGTTTTTCAACTGTTATCACAACCCCAAACTTAGAACTTTGCTTGTCCTCAAGCAAATAAAATGTAACTCCATCTCCAACCAATTCATATGATGGTTCACTCATTCAAAATCCTCTTTTCAAGATAAGTAATAACTTCACTCAAACTTAAGACCAAGAGTTCAATCAAGATGTGCACATGCTTTAGTGTTCACAAAGTCATTTAAATTCCAACAAATGCTATTTTTCATGAATGATCAATCAATTAAGCATGGATGTTCATGTGCTTATGGAATATTTCCTCACTAGGTAAAGTGTTTCACTCAACACACAAGTGTATAAGAGGTAAAGTGTTTCACTCATTCACTCCACTATCACAATGTCACATGAATCAACTTTGCCTTTCATTTAACCACAATCAAATACATTCACAAGCATGCATCATCACAAGGACTTTTCAATGGCTTATAATGTGGCTGGGCTAACAAGAAAATTGGTTTTTCTGGATCACAAAATCCTTGAGTTAAGAGAATCATAACAACACAATCTTCTTATTCATTCCCAACTTTCTTTTGCCTTTGCTTTTGCATTTGCATTGAGCTTTGCTTCTTTTTCTTTTCTTTTCTTTGCATATTCTTACTTTTTAGCTGTTAGCTCAATGCTTTTTCCTTTTTCATGTTTCCCCAATAACCCCAAACTTGAACATTTAACAATACCACACAAGATCTTCTACTTAACTCAAGGTAAAGATTTTCAATCAAGGGTGTTCAGTGTATATTTAAGGCTAAGGGTTCAAAGGATAGAACACAACGTGTTCTCTTTTAGAAGGCTAACTTTATGAATTTGGCCAATAAAAAGGGTTTCAAAAACACGGCCTTTGATCATATGATGCAAAACAAGCAATTGATTCAATCATAGAAAACCTGGGCAAAGTCATTCATGCTTTCAAAGTAATAGCATTCAACAATAACAACTCTGGAGCTCAAAACCTCACATATAAGCTCATTCACATTTGACATGCACATCCTGCTTAATTTCACAATCACAATCATGATATTATGCATTTGTTCACAAAGCTTGTGAATCACCTGTATAAGCATTTTAATGTGCACATCATCTCAACATCAATCAATCAATAAGCATCATCAAGCATTACTTATCACACAATCACAGTTAATAGCAAACCATCATAAAACCAGGTGTTCAATAGAGTACATCAAACCCTAATCTAAAAACAAAAACAAATAAGTTCAGAAAACTTAAACCACAAAAGCATAATCATATGATAGCATTCATCAGTAAATGCTATCTCAGCTCCTCATCAGTCCGAGCTCTCTGTATCTTCCTCTTCTCCTCATCATCATCTTCATCAAATGCATCCTCCTCCTCAGCTTCATCTTCATCCATGTCTCGGGCTGAAGCTTCAGCTGCTTCAGCTCCTCCATGCCATGGTTCTTCTGGCCAAGCTACCACATTATGGAATTCATCCATAGTCCACCTGTGTGCTGGAGGGGTATCATACATCCCCACTATCATCTCAGCCGTGGCCACCTGCCCTCTGTGGATGGACTGCAACTGAGCACCTATAAGAGACATATACATGTCCCTCATCTGGAATGGTTCTGCCTCATGAGTATCAGCAGAAGTCCTGCTCTGTGCTGGCCTTCTCTCTCTACGAGCCTGGCGTGGTGGCACTGGCTGGGCTGCCTCCTCACCTCCACAGTACTGTCTGTAATAGGCCTCATCTATAGCTTTTCTTGGCCTCTCAAATGGTGGAACAGAAGTGTCCACCCCAGCTAGCTTGCAAAGGTGAGTGATCAAAGAAGGATGTCCCAGTGGTGCTTTGTTGTTTGAGGTGTTAGCACACACACTAATCTCATCAGCTATCACCTGCCCAATATTAACATTCAAGTTTCTGATAGCACAGTAGATGAAGTGCCCTGCTGAGAGTAATATCTGACACATGTGAACATGGCTGAATGTTGGCATGAGAAAATGCCATCCAATACTTTGCAAGAGGAGTCAAATCTGTCCTCCTAATTAACCACTGAGCCAGATCTATTCCTTTGGAAGTGTCCTCCAGGTATGCACAATACTCTCTCAACATCCTCAAAGTCAGCACCTTCCTCCATGCTAAGAGCAAACTGGCATTGCTCACCAGCCCACACAGTATCCAGAAAGTTATTGATGGAGTCAGGATCATACCTGATAGCATGGCCTCTAACATAGCCCAAATAATTCTCAGCTGGATAATCACCAATCTTCTTTGCATTGGTGTAGAATTCTTTCACCACAGCTATGTTGGCAGGTGATGGATAAGTGGCTAGCTTCCCCAATCATTCCCTAACACTTGCTCTCCAAATTGAGGAGCAAAGTTAGGTATCATTCCAACCTTTCTCTCCATTAGAAGTCTCCTGTCCTGAACCACCCTAAAGTGCTTCTCATGTTTCCTAGAGAGGAACCTGCCATTATGGGGCTGCTCTGGTTCCTTTTCCTTTCTCTTGGTTGCCATGGTTTTCAATCTCTTTCCTGAAGAGGATGCCATTCCTGCATTCAAACATAAATCCAAAACCACAGAACATGATGTTAATCATTAGTAAACACAAAACAAAACTCCTTTTGAAGCTAAACCACCGCTGAGGGCCAGAATTTCCCCTCAGCGCCACCAGTGCCACATTCAAACACGCAACAAACCAGAAAAAGCAAATCTGGCAGAGTGCCGCTCAGCGGTAAATGCCGCTCAGCGGTGATCTGCAGATTTTTGCAAATCTCGTTTTTAAACTGTCCTAACTCCACCCAAATGCAATTTTCAGTTTTCCAGTTCATAATCAAGCAGTTTAATCGGTTCAAACATCAAATATATCATCAAATCATGCATAGAAATCAAAACCCCTAAATATTCATGCTTTGACAATCACAGTCAATTTCAAGAACCCTAGAATGAACAAAATGCATTTTACTTACTTGGGTGGAGATGCTAGATGATATGAGAATGCTTCCAAACTAGAATGCTCTCTTCCAACCCCAAACTTTGATAGCACACTAGTGTAAAAGTGAGTGGAAGAGAAATTTTCTAAAGAGGGAAGAGTAAAAGATGTGGAAACCTAAGAGGAGATATGTGGGAGTCTTAGTGCAGAGAAGAGCTTGAAAGAATGTAAAAACGCGCAGCTTAGGGTTTAAAAATACCCCAATGGGCTCGGGTTCCGCTAAGGGGAACTTAAGCCCATCTGCGATAGTACCGCTCAGCGGTAATTGCCGCTCAGCGGCACTTTCGTGATGTGCCCTTCTCCTTCTTTTCTTGACCTACGTGCCTTCCTAGCATACCCCTCATAGGTTCCCTGCAATTCAATGTTAAAAATGCTTATGCAAATCCTAAAAATAAACAAACAGAAAACAATCAATCAACTGGGTTGCCTCCCAGGTAGCGCTTGTTTAACGTCACGAGCCTGACCCAAAATCCACCAACACCCATCAGTAGGTGTTTCAAACTTACCAGCACCCATCAGTAGGTGCAAAATCTTCTCACCAACACCCATCAGTAGGTGTTACAAACTTAGTATCCTTCAGTAGATACTTAACCACCTAGCATCCTTCAGTAGATGCTAATCCAACAAAATAATGTCAGAATAATGTTCACAAATTAAAATTACAAAACCAAATCAAAAGTTTTAAATCCACTGGGTTGCCTCCCAGCAAGCGCTCTTTTAACGTCATTAGCTTGACCCAGTAAAGCTCAAGTTCCTTCTTCTTTTTCTTCTTTCTACTGAACTTCTTCAGAAATTTGATCAAACCAGGAACCTGTTGCAATGTCTCAATCATAGGAACTTTAATCTCCAATTTCTTGAAGATTTCCATAAAGCACTTAAATTTCTTTTCCTTCCTATGATTCTTCTTTAGATGAGGATGTGATTTTTCATGTGATTTCTTCTTCTTTCCTCTCATCTTCTTTTTCTTCCTTTTTCTCTCCCTAAATTTTCTCTTTTTCTCTTCTTTTATTTTTTTCTTCCTTTCTCTTTTTCTCCTCAACTTCTTTATCTTCACACAAATTTTCTTTCTCTCTTTCTCTCAACCAATTCTTTTTCTTTTTCTTCATCTTTATCTTTCTCACTCAACTCTTCTTTCTCTTTTCTCTCTACCCTTTCCTCATCTCCCTCTAATTTTTCCTCATCAAGAATCTTGTCACTTTCAGTGATAATGACTTGCCCTTCCTCCTTAAGGTTAACATCAGTATTAACATCATCATTTAATATCTGACTAATGTGACGAAGTTGCATCTCCATTCTTTTACATGATTCTTCAATGCTTTTCTGAGTAGAGTCGGAATTTTTCAAAAATCGTTGAAGGGTGTCCTCCAACCTATCCAAACTTCCTGATAGAAAGGGTTGTTGCTGCCATTGTTGTTGTGGTTGGTTCTCAAATTGTCCAGCAGCTTGCCAAAATTGGCTTTGATCCATGCTTGAGTGAGGTTCCCACCATTGGTTGAGATTACTTTGGTAGAATTGAGTGCCCCTATAGTTAAACTCTTGACCAAATTGCATTCTGCAGACATTAGGCACAAAACCCTAAAAACAATTGTTAGCACAAAAAGATAGAGAAAAGAAAAAAAATCAAAGGATATAATTGAAAAGATAAGAAGATAGGAAATAAAAACAGAAAAATAAAAACATAAAATAAAATAAAATAAATAAAATACAAACAGAAAATAAAATAAATAAAATAAAATATATATAATCTAATCAAATAAAATAAAATCAAATAAAAACCGAAAAATAAAAAACAGAAAATAAAAACAGAAAACAGAAAAACAGAAAACAGAAAAAATAAAATAAAATCAAATAAAATACAAACTGAAAAATATAAACAGAAAAATAAAATAAAATAAAAATTCGAAATTAAAATAAAATCTAATCTAAAAAGATAAAAATAAAATCTAACCTAAAGGATAAAAATAAAATCTAAAAAGATAAAATAATAAAAACAGAAAAAATAAAAACAGAAATTCAAAATTAAAGTCAAAGATAATCAATAATCACACAAATTAACCAGTTAAACCACGAATCCCCGGCAACGGCGCCAAAAACTTGATGGACAAATTTGTAAGCACCAAAATATGATGTCACAAACTTGTTTCACAATCGGCAAGTATGACCGAATCGTTTCAAGTAATAAACTTGGTAAGACCAAGTATCGTTCTCCCAAAGGACTCACGGCCTAGTTTAGTTATGTGATTTGTTGATTAGCTAAGACTTAAGAACACAATAATTGAAGTTTAATATGCAAAGACGAAAATTAAATATGTATGCATGAATTGATCAATGACAAAGACAAAAGATAAACACTTTCAAGGAAATATATGAATGAATATGTTGTTGGGGGTCAATTTCATCTCATCCACTCTCATATATTTTAGGAATTCAACATTCAAATCATCATTGTTAATGCCACTCTCTAATGTACCATTCTAGATGGCTTCTCCCTAATCAAATAGTTCATACAATTCCTAGCATTCCTAATGATTAGTTCATGAGTGCAGGAGCTTAAAGGCAACCAATATAATATTGTCAGTATAATATTGGGAGAAATTCCCCGGATCTAGATTTCCCCGTACGTGTCCGTATCAACAAAACCAATAATCATGCATTAGAATGAGTTAAACAATGCAAGCATTGAGCAAAGAGGAAAAACCCTAACTAATGATGAAAGAAAGCATATGTCTTAATTCAAAGATGTACTCAACAAATCCATATATGAGAGCTTCAAGAGATTACTTTGATTCCCCAACAAACATACAAGGTTTAGTTCACCATATTCATGGTGAACCTAGATGAATTACAATGAAAGTATGAAAGAATAAACCCAATAAAGGTGAAGAGGTAGCCTGAGCATCCAAGATCCTCCTTCAAAGGGGTGAAAGAGAGAGTGTTTGCCTCGTTTCTGCCAAAGATCCTAACTATAGGACGTGCAAGCCCTTATATACTAATCTAGAGTTACAAAAGATTACAAAAGTCCAAGCCCAAAAAGTGCCGCTCAGCGGTATTTACCGCTCAGCGGTGATTGCGCGTCTTCTTTCTCTTCCCCTCAGCGGCCATTTTGCCCCTCACGGTTCCAACGTCACCTCTTGAGTGCCGCTCAGCGGTAGTTTGCCGCTGAGCGGTGCCTTCGACTTCTCCTTTTTGCACTCTTTCTTGTCTTTTCTAATGTCCTCTCTCTTATTCTTCACTTCTTTCACCAAATTCACCTCAAAACCTGCACAAAAACACTTAAATCAAGCATAAACCTGTCCAGCTCTCTTATTTCTGAAAATATAAACAAAAGGCATGATTTCAAGCTAGTTTCTAAGTCTAAAGGTTGCTTTTAGTATCAACTTTAAGCATGAAAATAACAGTTTTTCAACTGTTATCAAGTTTACACCAATTTGGAAGATTAAAGAATATTGATCGCCTTTTCCAAATGTTTTTCTCAACGGTCTTCTTTTATGTTTTCCGAGGACAACATCAATGTTCCTCACCTGGTCGTATACTTCTTCCCCATTATGTGGTATGCACATTACATCATCCTCAAGACTTCCATTAAACGCTTTTTTCAATCTATGGTAAGGATGATTTCGAGGAAGGAATCTTCAGTGTCTTGTGTACACAGTTTTCTGCCCATGCTTCAGTTGAAGATAAATAGTATTTTCTTCACAAATCGGACATGCAAAATGACCTTTAACACTATAACCACTCAAGTTCCCATATGTTGGGAAATCATTTATGGTGCAAAACAACATTGCACGCAAACGAAAGTTTTCTTCTGAATATGAATCGAAGACCTCGACCCCCTCTTCCCACAACATTTTTAAATCGTCAATTAACGGTTTTAGATAAACATCAATGTCATTTACAGGTTGTCTAGGACCCGATATCATCATCGACAACATCATTTCTCTTCATGCACAACATAGAAGATAGATTGTAAATCATCAAAATAACTGGCCATGAACTATGTTTGCTACTTAAGTTGCCATAAGGATTCATACCATCGGTAGCAAGTGCAAGTCTTAAGTTTCTCGGCTCTGCACAAAATTTGGGAAATGTGCCATCAATGTTCTTCCATTATGGGGAATCAGTTGGGTGTTGAAGAAGATTATCACATTTTCTTCCATCAACGTGCCACATAAGATTCTTCTCATCTTCTTTAACAGAAAACAATCGTTTCAACCTAGGTATTATAGTAAATACCACGTGACCTTAGCCGGTGGACCTTCATTGTGTTCATCGTTATTTTATTTCCATCAAGTTTCTTCTTAAATCGTGACGCACCACACGTCGGACAAACCTTCATTGAAGCATACTGATCTCTATACAATACACAGTCATTGGGACATGCATGTATCTTTTGGTATTCCAAATCCATTGGACATAGAATTTTTTTCGCGTCGTAATTACGGATAGGTAACGTGTTATTTTCTGGTAGCATCTCCTTCAGCAACTCCAACAATTCCGTGAAACTTTTATCAGTCCATCCGTTTCTTGCTTTCAAACAAAACAATTTCAAAGTAGCCGACAACCTATTAAAATTGATGCATCCTGGATACAACTCTTGCTCCGAATTGTTCTTAAGACTATCATATAAATGAGCTCTTCCAAAATTTTCTTCGCCAACGTCACGTACCATTTTGTCTAAATGATCACTCATTCATTCGTCGACGTAATCCGAACCTCTTAAAGTTATTGGCTTATATAATACTTCATCATTCCAAGTCCAAATTGTATAACTTCTCATTATTCCATAGATGAACAGATGATCACGGATGTTGTCCAAGTCTTCATATACTTGATTGAGACAACAAACACAAGGGCAAAAATATGCCTCGTTCACGGGTTTTGCGTGTTCTTTAACATATTGTATGAACTCAAAAACCCCTCGCTCATACTCTTCACTAATATGACGCTGATGAATCTAGCTTCGATCCATACTACTACACTAAACGAAAAGAATCCACGAAAAAAAAAACTAACTTACGTAGAGAAACAAAAATAAATACCTATCATACGTTAAAGGAAAAAAATAAACTATCATAGTATACGTACATGAACACAAATATCTATCGTTATACATATATCATACGTCCAGAATCGACAAACAGGAATGCATATATCATACGTAAGAGATATTGAAGGAAAAAAAATCAAACTTGAAATGGTGTCACTAGAGAAGATGACGAAGTTCGTTGACAACGAACGAACACAAATATCATACGTTGAAGGAAAAAAGAAACTATCATAGTATCGTTATACGTATAGATATCATACATCCAGAATCGACAAACACAACACAAAAATGAGCACATACATCATACGTAGGAGTATTTTAAGAAAAAAAACATACTTCAAATGGTGTCACTGGAGAAGATGATGAAGTTCGCTGACCCCGTACGAAAAATAGCCTAAAGATAAATGAAAAACAATCGGTCAACCTTAGAAATGATCTGCAACAGGAGTAGGTGTACTTCCAACAGTTAGCTTATCTCTGAAGAACCATCCATTCACAATCCTTTCTAGCCCAATAGAAAATAGACTTAGTATACCAATTTCTTGTGACTTGTTGCACACAAGTCTGACTTCTTGAGATACATCTACTCCTTGGAGTATCAGCACCTAGCTGATAAATACTCCATATGGCAATTTTTGTGCATATTTATGACCTACAACGATCATACAATCTTTTAGTACCGCAACCCAGTTGGTTGGGATTCTAGTCTTTATAGCATTCAACATAAATACATCTTCTGTTGATATTCTGTCCTCGACAAATCTTCCAGGCAGCAATAGCCAAGTCAAAACATAAGCAATCAGTTTCTCCTCCTTGTTTAACCCATCATGTAGGTACTTCTTATCCATTGTGTACCTTCATGGATATCTTAAGAAGTTTATATATATATCTCTCTTTGTTAGCCATCTGTTTGACTCAGAATCACGGATATGAGAATCCAAACCTTCAGCTTTCAGTCCAACAATGTATGACCAAACATTATCGTCAATAGTAATGTTAACACCTTTGCCCATGAGTGAATGACCCCATTTACAACCCTCAGGTTTGTGTAGAAAACCTCTACCAAATCTGGATAGCAATGTCCTTTCATCTGGACAAAATCAATAAGCCCTTGATATGCAAACCATTCTTGAAAAAGGAACCCTTCTTTCTTGAACAATTGCAGGTCCAAATACTTATGAGGAACTACATTTTTTAAATGTGTCAAGTATAAAAACTTTCCTCGCATGTCTGGATCACTTATCCCTCCAGATGGGCTTGCGTTTCTTGTAACCCGGGCAACCTTCTCTTTTCCTCTTGATGATGACGATGGAGAAGCCATTTCTGAATAGAATTCTAGGAACGTCTTTCACAATCTCGACTTCTTAACTTCATAACTTCTCAACTTAAAAAGTACAAAGAAGACGTCGAATTATAGAGGGCACCGACGTACTAATTGTCAACCAGAAGACAAAGAGTTAGAAAAAGACGTCTAATTTTAGGGATATTCGACATTTTTTCTTCATCCTCCTACCCTCCTATTTTTCTTTTTTCCTTTATAAAATCGCTCATAAGCTCCCATTACCATTATATTTCAATATAATATTTACATTTTAAGATAACCTCCCATTAGAAATGAAACGTTACCGATATTCGAGGTTTTCTTCTTCAGCCTCCCGCCTTTTTCTGTCCTTTTGTCGGTGAAATTTAAAGAGAATAAAATTTTATTTGTTTAAAATATTAATTTAAATTCATATGGAAAATAATAATAATAATATTTTATGAGAATTCAATTTAGTTATAGATCACAATAATTAAAATCGTAAAAAATATTATTATATTATTTAAAGTAATTTGAAATGAATGTTTTAGGCTAAAGATAGGTATTATTATACTAAAAGACTTTGATTAATTTTTAAATTATAATAACTTAAGTTTGAGAAAAAATTAAGTTGATTGATAAACTAAAGGTGTTAAGATAGAATATTGTGGACAAAAATGAAGATAGGTCAATTAGAAAAAAATGTTGTCAAAGTATAATTATTAAAAAATATTTAGACAAGTTAATAATAGAGATGCACCGCACCAGGTCAAATATCGAGAAGAGACAACATGTATGGGGAATATTCAAACAAATCTAGACCAAAAATTAAGCATAATGGGTTGGGTCGAAGATTAAGGCAGATTAGGTTTGATGATGGAGACTGGTTGACCCAAAATGAATGTTCGGAGATTAAGACTATCTCCAAACAAACTAACATAAGTTGAAGGTCGGGATGGGCTGACCCGAGCAAAAGGTAGGATAGAGGACTATCTCCTTATTAATAATTAGTATAGGAAATAAAATAAATTCTATTTTTCTTATCAAAGATTAACATCTTTGTGGCGAATATTTCTTTTATGGTTTCTTAGGTGCCTTAAACATTTATACCTATATATAGGGCCACCAAATACATATGTAGACATTTTGGAAGTCATAAATTTGCATTTGCAATGTTAAGAGAGGATTCTTTTGGTTCTTGGTTCTTTGATTCTTATCAAAGATTAACATCTTTGTGGCAAATATTTCTTTTAGGGTTTCTTAGGTGCCTTAAACATTTATACCTATATTGTGGCGTTTCCATCTTTGTCTTATGAACCATAAGTAAAATTTTAAAAAAGTCGACACGGACGGGCAAGGTCATGAAAGAGATTTGTCAGAATTCTAGGAACGACAAAAATTTTCTTAGGGACCAACGATATGTTTAACAACTCTTGTTGGCCACATTGAGATAAATTATTTTGTATAACTTAATAATTATAACTAGTTATTAGTATAAATGATTATGATTTAAAAAGTCGACGACGATCAAAGATCAAATGAACTCTTAGAACAACTTTTATTGGCCACATTGAAATAAATTATTTTTGAATAATTTAATAATTATAATTAGTTATTAGTATAAATGATTATGATATAAAAAAATAATATCAATAACATTATTAGGAAAATACTATGAAAAACATTATTTTTATAACGCTATGAACTGATTCTTTATTGATTAGAATCGATTATATTAACTTAGCAAAATTGAGAGTGGAATTATATGAATATAGAGGGGCACATCAAACTTTTTAACTTCAAGCCCTCCAAATCTCACCTTCTTCGCGGGTGATTCAAAAGTAGACAATTTCTGGGGGGCGGGACGTCAATTTGTTCTTATATGAATCAAACTCAAATTTGTTGTTTTTTTTCTGAGTGATGTTTGAACGTTGAATTCGGAGGGGCTTCGACGTCTAGACAAGATAAACAGTAAGCATAATTACACGATGCACGTCATCAGTTCATCTATAAATATTGCATCCATCACGTAATCCCTTGCTTCTTGTTTCCGTATTGATCATATTCGGATTCATGTTTTTATCTCCTTGGCATTTTCCTTTTCTTATATTTCGAAACATGTCTGTTGTTTAAATTGTAATTTGCTCGGTTGATTTTCTAAGTGCCTCATTCATGTCTCAGTTCATATGAAGGTGGCCTTTGAAATTCAAGTGAACAAAATTCTTTTTATAGTACATAAATGATTAAGTTATCTTACTGAAAGGAAAGTGTTTGGAAAAAAGAAATATGGTTGACAATATGTTTAATGCTGAAACAATTTTGAGATCTAAAATAATTATGTAAAATTGTTGTTCAACTTCATCAGTTAACTATGTATGAATCCTTTAAAAAAATTGTCTTGGAGTTGTCTTCTACCATTAGAAAAACAAAAATGGTTCATAATATATTTAATGCTAAAACAATTTTATGATCTAAAATAATTATATAAAGAAGATGTTCAACTTCATCATTCAACAATATTGAATCGTTTTTTAAATTGTCTTGGAGTTGTCTTCTACCATTAGATTTCAGAGCTATTTGATTTCTTATGGTGGAAACAACTCCAAGATAAGTTAAATTTATAAAGTTGACGTTGAATATTGAGTGCATTCGACGCAAAGGCCTGAAGATTGACCTCTCTTTTTGGGATCAACGACGTCCTATATCTTAGAGGATTTCAAAAAGAAATCTCCTTTTATAAAACATTACATCTAAAATGAAGACCAAAGATGGTGGAAGACATTATAACCAAAACCAAGAAATAAAAAAAAAAACCAAAGGAAAAAGTTAACATCAATTTGGTTGCGGAAGAAATGTAGGATAGGTTTCGAAAGGGTATACTTGAAATTCATAAGTGTTCACTTTTTCCTGTGTTTTCCCCCCATGCCTTCATAGCTAACAAAGAAATGTCTTCGTTTAGTAAAGGAAAAGAAGAAAAACACAAGAGAAAAGTTAACATGAATTTGATTACCGAAGTTATGTAGGATAGGTTTTCAATGGGTCTACTTATTTATCCACGTGAAGGGCATTGGAGTGGTTGGGAAGATTAATTGTGTGACCAGAATGTTACGTCAAATTCGGATGGTATTGGACGTTTTAATCTTCATCCAAAAGCCAAAGTTTGCTCCCTTTTTTATTATTTTTCCTTTTTCCTTTTAAACTCTCACTATAACGTCCAAGCCTCATAGATCTTCGATGTTTTTTTCGTCATAAGCACTAATGTTTTTTTTACTTTTTCACTGAATGATGTTTGAACGTCGAATTCGGCCAGGATTCGATGTTCATACAAGATACTGAGCATAATTACACAATCTAATGTACGTCATCGAATTTCTTATGGTGGAAAAAACTTCAAGAGAATTTAAATTTTGAATCTATTTACACAGTTGACGTAATACTTGAAACGAAGAGATCCACGTCCAGTATTGATACCACTCGACGTGGATTGAATGAATGTATTTACAATAATGCCACCAATTATTGTTAACGTTGGCTGTTATGTTTTTTGAAGTTGAACGCGTGACGTTGCGCACCCTTATATACACTGAATTTGAAAATCTTATGTATGTTGTTTTATATTGCACGAGTGACTTAAGATACTAAACCCTAATACTGAGGAAAATTATTTGGTATCCAAATTCAAATGGCTTCTTCATCAAATCCTTCAAGAGATAGAGGAAAGGCTGTTGTGGCTGCAAGAAATGCTGATCTCTCCTGGTGGATCAGTGATGAGGAGACTTGTCTAGAGTTTATGAGGTGGACGATGTTTAAACATATTGTTCCTCACAAATATCTGAACCTCGACTTATTTGAAAAAGAGGGATTTCACTTCCAAGAATGGATTGAAACTCAAGGTCTCTCTACACTTGTCGAGATCAAGGGTGATTGATACCCTGACTTAGTAAGGGTCTTCTACAACAATATGAGAAACATAGATGGTGTCCTTCATTTTCAAGTAAAAGGAATAAATGTTCACATTGATAATGATGTCTGGTTTCAAGTTGCAGGATTAAAAGTCGAAGGGTTATTCTCTCACTTACGGTAGTCATAAACAAATAGATGGCTGAAGAAAAAGGACGTGTACAGTAGCTGGTTAAGGTTTCCTGGGAGATACACAATTGAAAGATTATATGTGCATGAGGGACTGAATAAAGAAGAAAAGATAACAACACACATTCTTGCTTTTCTATTGTATGCCATCAAGAATGATGTTCCTACCAATTGGGTGGAAGTAATAAAAGATGATATGATTGATGCAGGAACCAAACATGCACGACATCTACCATATGTTGTGTTTATCAGCAAAATCCTGACCCTTCAAGGTGTGGATGTTAGTGGTGAAAAGAAATGCTCTTGTAACTGCTCAAATGTTATAAATCGAAACACCTTGACTTCCTTTGGCCTTGTGAAGACCACAAAGGGATGATGCTTCAAGGATGAAGAGAACATGGTTCAAAGTTTTGGAAGAACACCTGCACTAAATGAAGACCGCAACAACTTCGTCCCTGAAACCAATTTTGAAAGATTTGTTGTTGAAAAACTCAGGAGACTCGAATAGAAGATAGACGTGAGAAAAAGAATAAAAATGATTCTCCAACTGAAGATTCAAGTGAAGAATCTAGTGAGGAGGATTCAATGGAAATATTCTGAATTAGAATAGAGGCTTAGAATTTTAGTATGGATTCGGTTTTGTGTTTCTGTTTTGTGTCTGTTTTGCTTCTAGTCTGATTGTAATCACTATGAATACGAATGAAATTGTACTACTTGAAACGAAATCCAAATTGTTAACGTATTTCTTATGTTTTCTATAGCTCTTCCCTACGTCACCCTAACTTTTGTGATGACCTAGGAAGAGCTATGAGGAAACATAAAAAAATGATATTAGAGTGACAAGTTACGACTAAATTTTATAAGTGGAGGACTAGATCCAGGATCCGTAAGTGTATTTATAGAAATGGACTTGATCTTTGACGTCGGCTTTTACAATATGCGACGTAACATTCATTTTTTCCTATTTTTAACTTTTAAAACGTCGACGTTTTTAAGAATTCGACGTAATAAAACTTCAAGGATTTAAAAAAAACCATAATAACATTAAACAAAGGAAAAATATGAAAATATAACCACGAAAAGTACATATTAAAATTTCAAACACAATTAAACATCCTTAATCCACAACAAATCTTTCCAACTCAGTTTCTGGAGTGAAGGTACAAGGAGTTCGTCAACATCCTTGAACACCCAGCCATCTTTTGTTTTCTTTAGACCATTAGGTCTTAATGCCGCTCTTCCTATTTCATTTGATTCGGTGCACCAAATCTTTTTTCACTAGTAAGATCAACTTTATGATGCTTCAATACACGGCTGATAAAAACACTATATGGCAGAATATGTCCATGACTACTTGGAATTTCAATCATGTGCTCACTCATGACAGCAAACCAGTTGGTTGGTATCTGGGATTTTATGGCATGAACCAAAAATAAATCTACAGTAGTTAGACAATCACATAAACATCTTTCAGGTAGTATTACCCCAGTAAGTACAAAAGCACACATTTTTTCTCCCATTTTCACACCATCAAGTAGATACGACTTGTATACCTTTAGCCTTGTTGGACTTCTCAGATATTCCTTATAAATTTTCTTCTTGTTGGTCCATTGGTTGAGTTCAGAATTTCTTTCATGAGACATGATGCCTTGTGAAAGATAGCCATATTTCGTCATCAATTTTAATATCGACACCTTTCACCCGAGAGCATATAACACCATCGACAACCTTCAGATTGTGGTAGAAGACATGTACCAGGTCAGGATAGCAATCACCGGTCATTTCTACAAATTTTAGAAGACCAACATCTACAAGCCATTCTTGAAAGATAAACCCCTCCCTTCTGATTAATTCCACATCCAAGAACTTGTGAGGGACCACCCTGAAGAGTTTTCTATAACATATAAATTTGTATCGCTCTTCGTCATCACTAATCCACCCATTTGGACTAGCATTTCTTACCAGGTGTGTAGCCTTCTTTCCACGCCGTAAAGATGAAGAAGCCATTTGAGAACAGGATTTAGACATTTACATGAAGGGTTTAAGAATTTTTTTTCTGACAATGATACATGATAGATTTAATCAAACTATATGACGACTTTTACATGAACAAAAAACTACATAAAAAAAACACGGGAATTAAATAAAAAAACCAGAAAAACAATGGAGAATGTTTTTGAAATTCATAAGTGTTAACATTTTCCTCAGGATTTCCACCATGCCTTCATCGTTAACAAAGAAATGTCTTTGTTTAGTAGAGGAACTGATGGACACCCTAAGGAAAAAGTTAACATGAATTTGGTTATGGAAGCTCTATAGTAAATGTTTTCAAAGGGTAGTTCCAAAGGATCCGAAACTATATTTAAAGAAAATGTTGGGAGCCACTAATGCACCCAACTACTTCAGTGCCCATCAATAATAAAACGTCGAACCCTTTAGAAATTCGTCGCCCATCAAGTCAATCCTTATTTTGTCATAGTTCAACTTCAACCGCATAGTAAAATGTCGAACGCTTTAGAAATTCGTCGTTGCTAAAATTATTTTATTGGGATATATAAGATTGAAAATTTTAGTTGGGCCTGAAACTGATAAGATTTGATGCACAACTTTATAAATACTAGATTTGAAAATGCACTCAATATTTTCTAAATTGAAGAGTTAGAAACCTTAGAAATGTGAAAGACATTCCAGAATCTGATCAGAAATGGCTTCTTCATCATCATCAAGAAGAAGAAAAAGGAAGGTTGCCCGGATTGCAAGGAATGCTAATCCTACAGGTTGGATTAGTGATGAAGACATTCAACGGAAGCTTTTTAGTCTGAGGAAGATTAAAACTGTGGTTTCTCACAGATATCTGAAACTGGTGAGGGTGTTTGATGGAATCGTACTTGATGTAGTCCTCCTTTTGTATTTTTATCTTTTATAGTTTAGCTCTTAAGGAGCATGGGTTACTATAAATACCCAGCTCCTCTATTGTATTGTTACTTTTGAGCTTATTGAGAATTTGATTTTCTGACATTCAGAAATAATTCTCTCTTGAAAGTCATATGCTAGAGAGTCCAAAGACTCCCTCTAGCCACCTTCCCTGCACACTGCCTCCATTTTCATTTTCCTTGAATTCCACCCTGCTCCACCTTATTTCTCTCACGTCACCATTGCTCCCCTCTGCTTCAGTGGCGTCAGTTTCCTTAGCCACGCGTCATCCAGCACTCGACATCCACATCTTCATTCTTCCTTCACTCTCGCAGAACCGCACCTCTCATTTCTTTGTGCATTTAATTCTCTCGCGCATCCAGCCACATCTCAGAGCATCTCATTCTCGCTCTCGAGAATTCCTCGTCTCCAACCACAGATCCACACTCCATACGCATCTTCGAAGGTATTTTATCTTCGTTCATTACACTACCACATCTTCTTCTAGGGTTTCCACTTCCTTCCACCATTTTCCACCGTTCAAACACCTTAATCCCTTTGACCTTCACTTTTCACCGATCATCCGAATCATTTGAACCGATTAATCGGTTTATATTGAGCCTCATCACCATTTTAGGGTTTCTTCTGTCCGATTAGTGTTTCCACCGATTAAAACCTAGATCCTAGGATTTCCAGTGTCCGGTCTCCGTTTTTTTTTCCTTCAATCTCGAGCTTCGTTTCTATTCCGCTGCGTGTTCACTCGTCGGAGAGAGCTTCGAGGAGGTCCGGTTCGTGTTCGCGCATCTTCAATCGATCTCTCCTAGGGCGTTCGTCCATCAAGTGGTATTCAGAGCAAGGTCGAACACGCTTCGAAGATAAGTATCGATTTCCTTGTGTCTTTTCGCTTTGTTTTGATTCTGAGTTGTTCGGTTTAATTCTGAGTTAAGTGTTTCGCGTCTCTGTTTCGAGTTTTCTGTTGTTCTTGCGTTGTTTCGCGTCTCTATTCATTCATCTTATTTTGTCTCGGTTTGATTTTGATTCTTTGCGTTTTGTTCTGTCAATTTCTGAGTTGTTCATCATTTTCCTGTACTGTCTTGTGTTTAACTTTTGTTCGTCATTGAATCAATTCCATATGTTTGTTCTGGTTTGAAGTTGAACTATTGTGCATCTTATTCAGTGATATGTGTTTTCATGTGTTTAGGTTTCCAATTTCTGATTCTGTGCTTAAATTTGTGCTTTGAGTCTTATATCATTTTATTCGGTGAATCCAATTTGTTTGAGTCTTTTATTTTCTGAATCTTATTCTGTCATGTTCTAGTCTTGTGGTTTGTTTTTAATTGTCATTTGAATTCGAGCTTAACTAGTTGTTGCTTATGTTTTATGATTCATTTGAGTTGCCTGCACTGAGTAAGTTCTGCTCACCATATATAAGCTATGACATTGTATTAATGAGCTTGGTGGCAGATTTCAGTGGTAGAGATAATGAATCGCATGTTTTTTTTTTAATCTGTTAATGTTTGTTGATAGCTTTGCATTGGTTCACAACACTAATTTAGTGCCTAATTTGTTTCTGGTGATTTCTGCACTTGACTGAGAATTTGGCATTGAGATGCATCTGATTGATTGAGCCAGTACCACGTGCATACTATATAAGCAATGAATTGCTTTGGCAAAGCTTGGTTGCACTGAGAAAACTCTAGTAGAGTCTTATTTGCAGTTGACCGAACTGCATATTTCCTTGCTTGAGTCATTTGCTTTATTTTTGTTCATTTCAGTAGTAGATCATTGCTGGAATTCGGTGTATTCAATTCTAGGGTCATTTGTGTCTTGCATTTGGTGTTGTTTAAAATTCTGTAATTTTTTTTTGAGTTGAATCATTTGTTTCTATCATGACTTATATCTTGTGAAGTTGAATTGAAATAAAAGTCAAATTCTATGTTGTGAATTGTAGCAAAAGAAAGTGAAAGTATAAAAGCATGAGTTCTTGTTATTTGAAAAAGAAAAAGCAATTAGAAAAGAAGTATTGATTGAACCACATAAAGAGTCAAGTGGCAAGTGCAATTCACAACACAGTTTCACTCCTAATGTTTCTCTCCTTTTTCTGGTTCATCATATAATTGGATTGGAGTGAACATTTTAGAGCAATTGGCAATGCATTATTCTATTTCAGTTGCAAATCTGTTTGGTCATGTATGATTCAACTTGAAGTGATTTTTATTGTTTTTAAAATCTGTTCTAGTTCTATTTCTTAGGTTCTATTTGTTGTGCTTACTTTGATCAAAAGCTTTGTTTCTTGCTTGTCATTGTTGAATGTTCTGGTTTTGTCTCAGTGCACGTGTAAACTCTGATCTGCTGTTCCTAATTGAAGTTTTTGTTGCTTTCATAATCTGATCAAGAGTTGATCTTGAGTCAGTTTCTCTGTTGTGCTATCATTTTCATTATCTGGCTTACATTGTTGGTGGTTGTCCTGTATTGTCCATTACTCTGTTTAGCCTAGCCTTTTCTGAAATGAGAAGCTTTTACACTCTGGTTTTCTGGAATTTGAAAGGAGGTTTGTGTGCTTGGTAGCATCTTAGGTGGTGGTGGTCTAAAAGACTCTCAAGCCTTGAACTGCCAAGGGAGAATCTCCCATCCAAACCTTTTCATTTATGTGCTTTAAATTTCAAAAGAGAAGCCTTGAGTGTTGTGAGTTTTGTGAGGCTGACTTGGCCTAATTCCTTGGCACTTTGAAATAGAGAATTCATTGTTAATCTAACTTTGTTGCTGACTGTTAATTGTGCAGGAAAACGAGTTTGAGTGATCAAACTAAAGCAGCTGTGATTGTACTCATTTTAATCTGCACTTGCATTCATTTTGAACCTTAATTTGTTTGTTGAATCACTGCTACTTTACCTGTTTTGATTGCAGTTTGAACTTCTTCATTTCTGCATCAACACTGTTTTAACTGCCAATTTCTGCATTACATCATGTTAATCTTTCTCCATTGATTTGATTAGCTTGGAATGATTGTTTATTCAGTTTGGTTTCAGCCTTGAATTACACCCATTTGCATCTGGTTTAATATCCATGTTTATGTGTATTTTGCTGGAATTGGTGTAATTTCTGTGTGCATATTTGAACTGAATCAGTGCAGAAAAAAAAAAGTGTAGAATAGGTGTGTTGTTGTGTGCAGAGTTGATAAATATTTGGAGTCAAGACTTTAAAGCAGCAGCAGAATCTCAGTAGAGTTTAGAGCAAGCTAGACCAACCATTTAATTAGGGGAGTTGTTTAACTTTCTTACCTCTGGATTGCTTAACTGTTTCTGTCTTAGCTGGAAATTGATAGCATTGATGGTTACTCTACTGAATTGAGTGTGAATATTTGATTGCAGTTTGTCATTTGAGAGCAAAAGAAATTTATATAGGTGCATCAAGTGTACGAGACTAGGAGAAAAGGGAAGAATCTTTTATATTGTGTGAAGTTAATCCTTTTGATATCTGTGTGTAGATAAGGCACATTGATTCCAATTGTGATTTGTGGTTGTAGGATTATACTGGCCAGGAGATTCAAAAGCATTGATTCCAGCAACAACAAAATTGAGCAAAAGTGTAGTTGGAGCAGGCTAGCAACCATCTGAACTAAAGGGAGTTTCTTTTATCTCAAACTGTTTTGATATGCTTAAATTGTTTAGTATGGCCTGCAATCGTTAGGATTAAAATTGTTTAATTGTTGATTTGATTGGAATTCAGTTTGTGCAGGAGTTTAATTGAACAGCAGCATAATCTTAGTGGAAAGCTTGTGCAGCCAAGAGAAAGGGAAGTTATTACTACCCTATATACTCTTTTGCAATCTGTTTTAACCAAGTGAATACTCATAGCAGTTTTGTGCATGTGTGATTGCAGGATTGGATAAGCTAGTTTCTGGATCTAGGCCGAGAATTGAAAGGAATATTTGGCCTCTGGAAGATTTCGTGCAAGATGAAGAAGTGGTCTAGGACCGCATCATAATTTTGATTTTTTATTTTCTCTGTATTTGTTTGGTTCATCTGAATTGTAATGGGTTTGTCTTAGCCCACTGTTAGTTTTAGCTTTTGTCTTGTAAAAGGGCCTTTTATAAGTCCAAGTGCTTTGGAAGAGTCCTTGGTGCTCTTTCAAACTCTTGG